>NW_007259425.1:40668-43466 GCF_000164805.1 Carlito syrichta
AAAACAGAACTGAAGAGGGGGAGGAAAAGGGGGAGAGGGAGGAAAATCTACAGAAATGAAGAAAAACCAAAAGAAGAGTATGGGTCTCTCCCAGATGCCTGGGAGAGCAGACACTGAGAAAACTGACTTTGGAATGCAAACAATGAAAAGCCCCTAGAATGAAGGGTCTCAAACTGCAAATGTAGATATCAAAACAATAATGGAGAGATTAAAAAGAATTGAGGAGACACAAGAAGAAACTAGGAAGGAGCTGATATCTGAGATAACAGTAATAAAGAATACTGTGGATGAAATAAATAACAAATTGATAAGCATGGAAAGCAGAATTACCCAAGCAGAAGAAAGAATCTCAAAACTTGAGGACCAAAATATAGAAATAACCCTAACTCTTAAAAACACAGAAAATAAGCTCAAAAAGACAGAACAAAACCTTCAAGAGATGAGTGACTACCTCAAGAGGCTAACCTAAGAATAATCGGACTCTCTGAGGCAGAAAGAGAAACAGAGACCACATTGGAACAAACTGTCCATAGATCATTCAAGAAAACTTCCCTTATCTAATCAGTGATGCAAAAATTCAAACACAAGAGATTCAGAGAACCTCGGCAAGACAACAAATGAGAAGACCAACTCCTAGACACGTAATAATTTGCCTAAATAAAGTAGGCACAAAAGAAAAATCCTAAAGGCAGCAAGAGAAAAAGGCCAGATCACATACCATGGAACACCCATCAGAATAGCAGCAGATTTATCTGCAGAAACCCTGCAGGCTAGGAGAGCTTGGAGCCCTATCTTCAAACTCCTAAAAGATAAACAATTTCAACCAAGAATAACCTACCCAGCCAAGCTAAGCTTCATCAGTGAGGGAGAATTAAAATTGTTCCCAGATACCCAATCCCTAAGAACTTATGCAGCCACAAAACCATCTCTACATGAAACACTTAAGAAAGTACTAAACACAGAAGAAAAGGAAAAAAGAACAGCGTTCTTCACAAGAGTACAGGGAAAAGAATAAAATATACACGAACCAACCCCAAAACCAAAAGAAAGACAAAAAAGAAAAAAGAAAA
Source organism: Carlito syrichta (assembly GCF_000164805.1). NCBI lineage: Eukaryota > Metazoa > Chordata > Mammalia > Primates > Tarsiidae > Carlito > Carlito syrichta. Next base: position 41,739 of record NW_007259425.1, read on the forward strand.
AAACAAGTGGAAGAACAACAACTCAATAAGAACTCCATGATACGGACAAACTCTCACATTTCAATAATTAGTCTGAATGTGAATGGACTAAACGCACCTCTGAAAAGACATAGAATGACAAAATGGATAAAATATCACCAGGCAACAATATACTGCCTTCAAGAGACCCATCTCACTAGAAAGGACATACACAGACTCAAAGCAAGAGGATGGGAAACAAATTTTCAGGCGAATGGGACACAAAAGAAAGGAGGAGTCGTGATCCTAATTTCAGACAAAATATCATTTAAGTTATCAAAAATTAAAAAAGATACAGAGGACCACTACTGTGATAAAAGTTTCACTCCATCAACAAGAAATATCTATCCTAAACATATATGCACCCAACATAGGTGCGCCAACATTCATAAAGCAGCTTCTAGGAAAACTAAAGAAAGACATTGACTCTAACACCATAATAACTGGGGACTTTAATATACCACTCACAACTCTAGACAGATCATCAGGACAAAAAATCAGCAAGGAGATCCGGAACCTCAATGAGACTCTGGACCAAATGGACTTAATTGATACCTACAGAACACTCCATCCAAAGACCACAGAATACACATTCTACTCATCACCGCATGGAACATATTTTAAGATTGACCACATAATTGGACACAAATCAAGCATAAGCAAATTTAAAATGACTGAAATTCTACCATACACCTTCTTGGACCACAGTGGAATAAAAATAAACATTGACACCAACAAAGTCCCCCCAAAACCCACAAAGACATGGACACTAAACAGCATGATGCTAAACAACTTCTGGGTCAATGATGAAATCAAAACAGAGATCAAAAGATACCTGGAAACAAATGAAAATGAAGAAACATCTTACCAAAATCTCTGGGATGCCTTAAAAACTGTAATAAGAGGGGAATTTATATCCCTACAGACACACATGAGGAAAATGGAAGGAACAGAAATTGACAACCTAACAAGCCACCTAAAGAAGCTGGAAAAGCAAGACCACAAAAACCCTAATTTCAGCAGAAGAATCCAGATCACCGAAATAAAAGCCCAAATCCAGGACATAGAAGACAAAAAGATAATACAAAAAATCAATGAAACAAAAAGCTTGTTCTTTGAAAGAATAAACAAGATTGATGGTCCCCTAGCTAGACTGACCAAGAAAAAATGAGAAAAAACCAAATAAGCACAATCAGAAACACAAAAGATGAAGTCACATCTGACCCTAAAGAAATACAAAAGATCATTAGAGACTACTACGTACACTTGTACGGAAACAAACTTGAAAACCTTAAGGAAATGGAGGACTTTCTGACATCACACAACCTACCTAAGTTAGAACACGAAGAAATTGAGACCCTACATAAACCAATAACAATCAAGGAAATCAACTACGTAATAAGAAAACTTTCTACAAAAAAAAAAGCCCTGGACCAGATGGCTTTCCAGCAGAATTCTACAAGACATTTAAGGAGGAGCTGATACCAATCCTACTGATGGTATTCCAGGCAATTGAAAAAGATGGAATGCTCCCCAAATCATTTTACAAAGCCAACATCACATTGATACCCAAGCCAGGTAAAGATCCAGCAAAGAAAGAAAACTACAGGCCAATATCTTTGATGAACATAGATGCTAAAATTCTCAACAAGATCCTAGCAAACCGGATTCAGCAATACATCTCAAAAATCATCCACCATGACCAAGTAG
>NW_007259425.1:43693-56621 GCF_000164805.1 Carlito syrichta
CTCACCTCTCCTGTTCAACATAGTATTGGAAGTCCTGGCTCGAGCATCAGAGAAGAGAAGGCAATCAGGGGTATCCAAATAGGAAAAGAGGAAGTCAAGTTATCTCTCTTTGCAGATGATATGATTGTGTACCTTGAAAACCCAAGAGAATCTGTCAAATACCTCCTTACACTGATAAAGGCCCTTGGCAAAGTCTCAGGTTACAAAATATATGTACAAAAGACAACCACATTTCTCTACACCAATAATAAACAAACAGAAACCCAAATAAAAAACACAATTCCATTCACAATAGCCACAAAAAAATGAAATACCTTGGCATCTTCCTAACCAGAGATGTGAAAAATATTTACAAGAAAAACTATAAAACACTGCTCAAAGAAACCACAGTTGACACAAACAAGTGGAAAATATCCCATGCTCATGGATCAGAAGAATCAACATTGTGAAGATGTCCATCTTACCTAAGGCAATCTACAAATTCAATGTAATACCCATTAAATTACCAGCAACATTCTTCTCAGACCTAGAAAAAACAATGCAGGAATTCATAAGGAAACACAAATGTCCAAGAATAGCCAGAACAATCCTCAGCAAAAAAAACAAAGCAGGTGGTATCACATTACCAGACTTCAAACTTTACTATAAAGTTACAATCATCAAAACAGCTTGGTATTGGTATAGGAACAGGCATATAGATCAATGGAATAGAATTGAGATTCCAGAAGCAAAACCTCAATTTCTCAACCAACTCATCTTTGACAAAGCCTCCACCACCTACCACTGGGGAGAGGAGAACCTATTCAGTAAAAGGTGCTGGGAAAACTGGCTGACCACGTGCAGGAGACTCAACAAGACCCCTATCTACCCCCATACACAAAAATTAACTCTAAATGGATCAGAGACCTAAATGTAAAATCTCAAACCATAAGAACCTTAGAAAATGAAGGAAATACTCTCATGGAAATCGGAACTGGCATCCAATTCCTGAACAAAACACGAAACCCACAGCTCATAAGAGAGAAAATAGACAAATGGGACCTTATTAAATTGACAAGCTTCTGCAAAGCCAAAGAAACCATCAAGAGAGCAGGGAGACAGCCTACAGACTGGGAAAAAGTATTTGCCAACTCCAGGTCCGACAAAGGCTTTACATCCTGGATCTACAAGGAACTCAAACGTGCTGAAAAGAAAAAAAACAAACAACCCCATTATAAAATGGGCAAAAGATATAAACAGACACTTCACAAAGGAAGACATCCGATCAGCCAACAAACACATGAAGAAATGTTCAACCTCACTAATCATCAGGGAGATGCAAATCAAAATCACACTGAGATACCACCTAACCCCAGTCAGAATGGCAATTATTAACAAGTCAAAAAATAACAGCTGCTGGAGAGGGTGTGGTGAAAAGGGAACACTTCTACACTGTTGTTGGGAGTGTAAACTAGTGCAATCTCTGTGGAAAGCAGTGTGGCGATTCCTAAAAGCTCTAAATACCAACCTCCCATATGACCCTGCAATCCCCCTACTGGGAATATATCCTGAAGAACACAAATCACTCTATAAAAAAGATACCACACGCATGTTTATCGCAGCATTGTTTACAATAGCAAGAACCTGGAAACAGCCATGCTGCCTGTCAAAAGAGGACTGGATTAAAAAAATATGGTACATACACACGTCGGAATACTACGCAGCCATAAAAAAGAACAAAATCATGAATTTCGCAGCAACCTGGATGGAACTAGAGTGTATAATACTGAGTGACCTGTCACAGAAACAAAGATCCGAATATCACATGTTCTCACTCTTATAATGGACCTTAAACATTCAATGCAATACTATACGAAAATGACTGACTGTACTGGGAAACTATTATGGGGGAGGGAAATAGGTTTAACAGTAGCAAATATCTGTCAGGGAACGGAGAAGCATCCCATATCAACAGGGTGCCTGAATGAAATGCAATTGTGTACCTAATCCTTAACTGGATCCCATAACTTCATAATAAAAAATAAAAAATAAATAAATAAATAAAAAGAAACTATTAACTAGTTCAAGATTATAAAGATCTATTCTTATGCTTCTCCCTTTTTTACAAACCATATTCACCCTTTATAAGTGTACAACTCAGTAACGTTAATTATATCCACATTATTGTGCAATAGGTTTTTAGAAATGTTTTATAGTTTAAAAACGAAATTATATACAAATTAAACACTGATTTTCCTCCAGCCATTCCTTGGCTATTGCCTTTCTACATTCTATTTCCATATGAATTTCTGTATTATTGTTTCCAGGTCTGAGAAAAAAAAAAGAAAACTACCTACCAAAGAACACCCTGGACTGGATAGTTTTCCAGCAGAATTCTACAAAACTAACAAGGAGGAGCTGATAGCAATCTTGCTGAAAGTATTCCAGGCAATTGAGAAAGATAGAATTCTCCCCAAATCATTTTACAAATCTAACATCACACTGATACCCAAACCGGGCAAAGATCCAACAAAAAAAAGAGAACTGCAGGCCAATATCTTATGAACATAGATGCAAAAATCCTCAACAAGATTTTAGCAAATCGGATCGAAAAACACATCTAAAAAACCATCCACCATGACCAAGTAGGCTTCATCTCCAGGATGTTGAACAAGCACTGCATCCTGGGGATGAAGCCTGCTTGGTCATGGTGGATAGTTTTTTAGATGTGTTTTTAGATCCGATTTGCTAAAATCTTGTTGAGGATTTTTGCATCTATGTTCATAAGGAATATTGGCCTGTAGTTCTCTTTTTTTTTGTTGGATCTTTGCCCAGTTTGGGCATCAGTGTGATGTTAGATTTGTAAAATGATTTGGGGAGAATTCTATCTTTCTCAATTGCCTGGAATACTTTCAGTCAGATTGCTATCAGCTCCTCCTTGTATATTTTGTAGAATTCTGCTGGAAAGCTGTCCAGTCCAGGGTGATTTTTGGTAGGCAGTTTTCTTTTTTTTTTTTGTATTGGAGTCTCACTCTGTCACCCAGACTGGAGTGCAGTGGCTGCTTCCAGTCACCGCAGCCTTGACCTGCTGGGCTCCGGCGATCCTTCTGCCTCAGCCTTCTGAGTAGCTGAAACTACAGGCGTGCACTACCACACCTGGCTGATTTTTGATTTATTGTAGAGACAAGGTCTCGCCATGTTGCCCAGACTGGTCTCGAACCCACGGGCTCAGGCAATCCACTCACCTCAGCCTCCCAGAGGCACGGGTTTACAGGCTGAGCCACCAAGCCCAGCTGGTAGGTAGTTTTCATATGACAAAGTCAATTTCCTGGGTTGTTATTGGTCTATTTAGTGTCTCAGTGTCTTCTTGTTTCAACCTGCGTAAGTTGTGTGATGTCAGAAAATCCTGTAATTCATTTAGGTTATCACATTTGTTTCCATACAGATGTACATAGTAATCTTTGATAATCTTTTGTATTTTTTCAGAGTCAGTTGTGATTTGATCTTTTGTATTTCTGATTGTTTTTATTTGGACTTTTTCTCTCTTCTTCTTGGTCAGTCTGGCTAGGGGCCCATCAATCTTGTTAATTCTTTCAAAGAACCAGATTTTTGTTTTGTTGATTTTTTTCTATAATATTTTTGTCTTCTATGGCCCATATATGGGCTCTTATTTTTGTGATTTGGATTCTTCTGCTAAAGTTGGGGTTTTGGTGGTCTTCTTCTCCCAGCTCCCCTAGGTGATTTCTTATACTCTCAACTTCTGATCTTTCTGTTTTCTTGATTTGTGCTCATAGAGACATAAATTCCCCTCTGAGAACTGCTTTCAGGACATCCCAAGAATTTTGGTCAGATATTTCTTCATTTTCATTTGTTTCTAGGACTCTTTCCATTTCTGCTTTGATTTCAGTGTTGACCCAGATGTTGTTCCGCATCATACTATTTAGTGTCCATGTCTTTGTGGAAATGTTCGTGGTGTTGATATTTATTTTTATTCTGCTGTGGTCTGAGATTGTGCATGGCAGGATTTCAATCTTATGGAATTTGTGTATGCTTGATTTATGACCAAGGATGTGATCGATCTTGGAGTATGTTCCATGTGGTGATGAGTAGAATGTATACTCTGTGGTTGTTGGGTGGAATAATCTGTAGGTAGCTATTAAGTCCCTTTGGTTGAGTGTTAAGTTTAGGTTATGGATCTCTTTGTTGCTTTTTTTGCCTCGATGATCTATCTAGGGCTGTCAGTGGGATATTCAAGTCTCCTGCTATTATAATGTTTGAGTCAATATCTTTTTTTAGTTTACTTAGTAGTTGTTTTATAAATGCTGGTGCTCCTATGTTGGGTGTGTGTATGTTTAGGGTAGATATTTCTTGTTGATGAATTGAAGTTTTTATAATTATGTAGTGTCCTTTTGCATTTAAAAAATTTTTTATAGCTTAAAGGTTGTTTAGTCTGATATTAAGATCACAACTCCTGCCTTCTTTTGTGATCGATTTGCCTGGAAACTCGTTTTCCAACCTTTAACTTTGAGGCTGTGTGTGTCCCTTAAAGTGAGATGAGTCTCCTGGATGCAGCAAATAATTGGGTCAAGGTTTCTTATCCAGTCCACCATTCTGTGTCTTTTCAGTGGTGAATTTAGTCATTCACATTCAGGCTGATTATTGAAATATGATTGTTTATCCCTGTATTGAGGTTGTTAAGTTTTGCCTTTGCTTGTCTTTTAGCTTTGGAGTTAATGTGTGTGTGTGTGTGTGTGTGTGTGTGTGTGTGTGTGTGTGTGTGTGTGTTTTCAAGTGTCTTGTTGCACCGTATTTGCTCCTGATTCTGGGCTCTGCTGTTCTCTTGAGAAGTTTGTGGTCATTCTTTTTCTTCTTTCTTTGGTACCTAATACCTTTTTAAGTGTCTCCTTTAGAGCTGGCTTGGAAGCTGCATAATCTTGTAGGGATTGGATGTCTGGGAAGGATTTTAATTCTCCATCACTGATGAAGCCTAGATTGGCTGGATAAGAAACTCTTGATTTAAATTGTTCATCTTTGAGGACTTTGAATATAGGACTGCAGGCCCCTCTTGCTTGTAGTGTTTCTGCTGATAGATCTGCTACTATTCTGATTGGTTTTCCCCGGTAGGTAGTCTGACCTTTCTCTCTTGCTTCTTTTAGTACTTTTTCTTTTGTGCCTACTTTGTGTAGGCAAATTAATATGTTTCTAGGGGTTGGTCTTCCCATGATGACTTTTGGGGGTTCTCTGTATCTCTTGTGCTTGACTGGTCACATCTCTGGTGAGATGGGGAAAATTTTCTTGGATTACCTCCTGGAATAATTGCTCCAAGTTGTTCTTCATTTCCCTTTCTTCTTCTGGGATAGCAATGAGGCATAGGTTCAGCCTCTTGATATAATCACACATCTCTTGTAGGCTGTGTTCTTTCTTTCTGAGTCTTCTTTCTGTGTTTTTTACAGATCAGGTTAGTTCCATGTTCTTGTCTTCGAGTTCTGAGATGCTTTCTTCAGCTAGATTAATTCTGCTTTCCATGCTTGTCATTTTGTTATTTATTTCCTGGATGAAACTTTTATTGCCAAAATCTCTGTTACAAGTTCTTTCAGTGTTGCATCTTTTCTTTCTTGAGTCCCATTCACTATTTCCAACCATTCCATAATCCCTGCCGTATTCTGGGGACAGTCTTTGGTGACTTCCATTGTTTTTGCACCAAGTTCTGTTTTTTCAGTTTTGTCTTTGGTACACTTGAGATTGCCTGAGGTCTTCCTTTAGCTTTTCTTCATTTGTGACAGCTCTCTTGTTTTTCTCTTTAGTTCTGTTATTCAGTGTCAGTAAGAGAGGCTTTCCCTACTGACATTTGCTCAGACCTCTATTCTTCCCTGATCTGGACTCTGGATTTGTTCTATTATGAAATAGGACAGTGGATGGGAAGCTTTGCTGTCTCTTGTGTTCGAAATTCAAATAAAGTGGGGGCATGGGGCACTAACAATCAGATACCACTTGCAAATTAAAATGTTCACTTTTGTGGTATGTTTTCCCTGAGACCCACTCCCCACTACCATTCTATATGACAGTGCAAAGCAGAAACCAATGCAAAAGCAATTGAACACATGCACACACACTCCAAAACAAACTGAAATAACAACTACGCACAAAACAATAAGCCAAAAAAAGATCCCCAAGAAAACTAAATACACACACACATGCCTAGCACAAAATGAATAGAGAAGAAAAACCAAAAGACCAAAGGGGAGTGGAAAAAGGGATTCAGGTTGAACCCTCACACATCTGTTGACATTCCCCTTATACTATAAAAAATAAATAGAAAAAAGACCCAGAATAACAAAAGAACAAAAACCAACAACCATAAGAAAATCAAAAGATGAACACTCAATCATTCACATACACACAAAAACAGAAAACAACAAAAGAAGAAACAGAAAAATAAAAAAAGCCGGGCTCGGTGGCTCAGCCTGTAATTCCGTGCCTTTGGGAGGCTGAGGTGAGTGGATTGCCTGAGCCCATGGGTTCAAGACCCACTTGGGCAGGCGAGACCTCATCTCTACAATAAATCAAAAAATCAGCCAGGTGTGGTAGCACGCGCCTGTAGTTCCAGCTACATGGAAGGCTGAGGTGGAAGGATCGTTGGAGCCCAGCAGGTCGAGGCTGCGGTGGCCAGGAGTGGCCACTGCACTCCAGTCTGGGCGACAGAGTGAGACTCCAACTCAAAAAAAAATAAATAAATAAATAAAAATTGATGAGGGATGCAGATCAACCCTCACATACACATTCATGCATAAAGAATAAATATTTTTAAAATAGATGAACTGACAAGCAAACAGTAAAAAACAAATTTTTTCAGTAAAAAAATAATTGAAAATTTAAAAACAAACAAATAAAAAACCTGCCCTCTTGTGGCATGCTCTATAATTGGTCCTCTGATTAGGTCTATACTATAGAGCCACCTCTTTCACTCTCTCCACAGGGAAGGAAGCAGGGAAGGAGGAGGGACAGTGGAGGTAGGTGTGGTCACAGGCCTCCGCTCCCTCTCCAATATGGTCAGGGAGATCTCTGGTGGGGAGGTACAGGACTGCCTCTTCCCCAGGTATGTACTATCAATGGGATGTCACAGTCAGGCCTATCCTGGAATGGAGCTCTCCTATTTCAACTGATGTCCAGGTTCTGCATGAGTTCGTCCCTCTCAGTCATGGCCCAGCTGTGTGGGTCTGACGTCCAGAGGATTGCTAGGAAGGAAGGGGTTTGGGTCAGCCTTGGATTCACCACTGATTTCTTTGGAGTTCTTCCTCCTCCTTTTCTGGTCATATGCTTTGTCCCACAGTTGGATAAGGGTAGGGGGTAGGGCGCCTGGAACTCAGCACTCTTCAGGTCCCTCTGAAATTTGTGTTCTCATGATATTCCCTTTGGGCCATGATCAAGCCCTGAGTGGTTGATCCACCAGTCACAGAGATCAGATCTTTTGGTCTGTGATGAGCAAGTTCGAGCACTTTTCTGCCCTGCCTTCAATATGGTGTTTGGGTGCCTCTCTTGTCCTCTTCCATGGGATTGCTTCTGGACTCCATTTGCAGCCCCTTCCAGCACCCTGTAAGGTGCTGAAGTGATGAGGCAAAGCCTAGAGCAGTCTCTCTCCTGCTTCAATGGTGAGGGAGTGCCTGGGGTAATAGTGCCTCCCTGCCACTCTTCCAAAGGAAAACTTCTTTCCACTTTGAAAAAACAATAGTACTCCACTTCTTCAACCCAGGAGGAGCCAGGGATGAAGTAGAAAAGCTGCAGCACCTGCTGTTGCACAAGGGGCCTGGCCACCCACTCACAAGCCCCACTTAGTCTCTCCCAGTGTTTTCTTTCCAGGAAGGGCTTGTTAATTTAAAAAAAAAAAGAAATAAAAGAAAGAGAAAATGGCGCTCAGCTTCTGCGTCCTGGGAATTGCTAGATTCAGACACTGTGGCCCCAGCCACTGCACCAGGTGAGCCCTGGCCACTAGCTTCCTAGTCCTCACTTAGTCAGTCACTCACATGCCCACTCGTTCACCAGCACATACACAAAATTTTCCATACACTCACTCACTCACTCACACGGGGACTCACATAGTCCGGCTGGCTCAGCCACCATCTTCCTTGTCTCCTCTTATGTTTCTTATTTCTAAGTACACTTTATTGAGCCTGTCTAGCTCCATTGAAATTTTATTTAGTTTTAGCCTTTGCATATCTTGATTTTTATTCACTCTTTCCAACAATTCTTTTATCACCATAAGTACCTTCTGGATACTGTCTCTCTGTGAGAAAGCCATTGTTTGTGCCCCAGTAGCTGTTCTTTCTAGCTTTGAGTCTTTGCTGGGATGCTGCTGGCTACTTTTTGTTGGCTTTTCTTCATTTGTAGCAGTTTTCTTATCTTTCTCTTTAATTATGTTGCTCAGTGGAAAACGGAGCAGTCACTTCCAATATTTGTCCTTCCTTAAGCTGGAGCTCTGGGTTTGTTCAATTATGAGGTAGGGCTGGGAGTGGAGCATTGTGTGGTCTCTTTATAATTTTGAGCACTTACTAGAGGGTGAGGGGGCTGAAATGATTCTGAACCTATTGGAATGTCATAATTTTTGCTATCTGGTGAATGGGCCAGCCAGGACTCACTCCTCATCTCTGCACAATATGACCTTACTGTAGGTATGCTTGCAAACTCCTGAGTTCAGTAAAGAGTAGAAAAGAGAAAAGGAAGAAAAAAGAAAAAAGAGAAGAAAGAGAAAAGCTGGAATGAAAAATAGAAAAAGAAAAAAAGAAATAAAAAATACGAAAATGAGAAAAAACAAAGAAAGATAAACAGAAGAAGGAAAGAAAAGAGAACTGCAACCAACAGACAAAGCAGCCAAAGGAGATGATGAAACAAACCAATTCTCTTTCCCAAAAAATGTTGCTAAAGAGTTTTCAGTTTTGGCATGTCTCTTTGAGGGGGGGGGGGTCTCTCTTGGGATGGGTTGTGCAACTGCAGGGCTGTTACTATAGGTTCCCTGTTTGCTGTTGGAACTTAAAGTGTTAGAATCCTCACACCCTGCTGCCTGCAATTGGTAGCCATCACGCACCCCTGCGAGGGAAGGGGTTTGAAATAATGTAGCAAAGCATCTCTTGGGATCTCCTCTTCTTCCTTCCTCTCCCAGCTTTGCTATAGATCCCAGGGCATCCAGTTCATGGCAGGGGAATGGGGATTCCTGTTTCTGCCCTACCCTTCCAATCTCTTTCACGTGTTACTAGGGGCAGAGGGAGTCTGTTATGCACTGACCAGTCTCCTTCTCAGGTAGTCCCACTCTCTGTGCATCACCCAGCAGCTGTCTCATGGTGGAGGATGACTCATCCCAGGTTCTGCATTCCATTACCCACCAGGGCTTGTGCACTGGGGGTAATGTTCTCTGAGGTCACAAAGAGCAGCCCCGTCATAGAGAGAGCGTCTGGTCTCAAGATGCAGTTCTGCTTTTCTGCAGAAGCCACCCTGGAGCACTTGTCTGCCCAGACATTAGAGAGTCTTCTCGGTTTATTGACCAATGTGGTCGATAGCTCCATCTCCAGCAGTTATCACTGTCTTCGGATCTCATGAAGCAGGGACAAGGCTCTGGGGCTCAGTCCAGGCTTGTGATGGCTTCTTCCTGCTGTTTCCTAGGAACTCTGCCTCAGGTTCCCTTGATATACTCCTTCCATGGCCCTCACTGCCAGCATTCAGCCCAGCACTGTTGTATTGAGGTCAGCAATTACTCCAGCAGTTCTTCCTGGGAAAAAACTCTGCTGATTTTAAAAAATGTTGGTCAGTCTCTGTGCTCTGGGAAGTGCTAGGGTCCAAGCAGAGAAGCTGTGGGACCAGAGTCTTTACCAGGCCACTTGGTCATGAGTCCTCACTCAGTCAGCCCCTCACACTCCCATCTACACACAGAAACACGCACAGAATTGTCTATACTATCACTCATACACAAAAGGATTCACACATTCTGACTGGCTATGCCACCATCTTCCCAGAAACACTGTCTTTTTAATTTTAATGTAATTATTCTCCTGGGGGAGTGGGAACAGGAAGAAAGAGCTTTGACACTTTTTATTCTTTTTTTCCCATAGTGTTGAAAAAACACGTAGCATATATTTACCCTTTTAACAGTTTTTCAATGCACGGCATAGGAATGTTAACTATGTGCAACAGTTCTCTAGATCTTTTATATCTTGCGTGTGTTGAATTATTCAGTGGCTCCCTGTTTTCCCTTCCTTCCATCTCTTGGCAACCACCAGTAAACTTTCTATATCTGAGCGTGATTACATTAGTACATTATATTAGTGGGATCATGCAGTATTTTATATTTGATTTTTTTCTCCCCTTTTGTAATTGGCTTATTTCACTTAGAATAATGTCCTCAAGGTTAATTTGCATTGTATCATGTGCCAGAATTTCTTTTTTGTTGTTTTTGAAAGCTGAATAATATTCTATTGTATGGATGGGCTACATTTTTCTTATCCATTCATACATTTATGGACATTTAATTTGCTTCCACATCTTGACAATTGTGAATAATGCTGCAGAACATGGGTGTGCAAATATCTCTTTACTGTTCTGTGTTTAATTTTTGGATATATGCCCAGAAGTGTTATTGCTGGTCTTATGGTAATATATTTTTAATTTTTTTAGGATCTCCCATTCTGTTTTACACAGTGGCTACACCATTTTACAATCCCATCAACAATATATTAGAGTCCATTTTTTTCACATCCTTCTCAAAACTTTATCTTTGTTTGTTGCTGTTGTTTTTTAGATAGTGACCATGCAAATAAGGGTGAGATGACATCTCATTATGGTTTTGATTTGCATTTCCCTGATAATTAGTGATGCTGAGCATCTTTTCATATGCTTGTTGGCTACCTGTGTATCTTTGGAGAAATATCTACTTAAGCCCTTTGCCTGTTTTTAACTGACATTTTTGTTGAGTTATAGAAGATCTTTATATATTCTGCATTTTAACTCCTTTTCTGATATATGTTTGCAAATATTTTCTCCCATTCCATAGACTGCCTTTTCACTTTGACTATTATACTTGCTACAGACAAGTTTGATGTAGTACTGGATTGTATATTTTTGCTTTTGTTGACTGTTATTTTGGTGTAATAGCCTAGAAATCATTGAGGTCAGTGTCATGAAGCTTTTCCCTGTTTTTCTCTAGCAGTATGATAGTTTCAGGTTTGGAGTGTGCAATTTTAATATTCTTTGCAAATAATCAACCTTTGGCTTTTTAGTTCTCCTTATAGTTTTATTTCTATTTCATTGATTTTTCCTCATTTTTTTCTTAATTTGGGTTCTTGTTGCTCTTCTTTCAGCTTCTTAATGTGGAAGCTCCCTTATTTTTATTTTAGATGAAAAAATATGGTTTATATAGAAAGTAAATTAAAGAGAGGAGAAAGGAGATTCACCTCTCTAAGGTAGGGGAGAGGACCAAAGCTTAGAAAATATGGTGGTGGCCATAACTCAAAGAGCACATGGCCATGCCAGAGTTCAGTAAAGCAATGGTGGCTGACGACTTGAATTTAAATACTTTTAAACATTCCTGTTGATGGAGGCATGCCAGTAAGATGGTTGGGCAATGTTAGTTGGAGCTGAGTTTTTTTTTATTAAAACTTTTTTAAAAAGTTCATTCATTTAAAGCTTTAACTTTGCTTTTCTTTTTTAAAGAACTACATTAGTTACTGTATTGCTAGGGTTACCATAACAAAGTACCACAGATCAGGTGGCTTTAAACAACATAATTTTTTTTTCCTTCACAATTCTGGGACTGGAAGTTCAAGATCAAGATCTTATCAGGGTTGATGTCTTCTGAGGCCTCTCTCCTTGGGTTGTAGCTGGTCATCTTCTTTCTCTGTCTTCACATGGTCTTCTCTCTGGATCCTTTTTTGTCAAAATTTTCTCTTCTCATAATGACACTAGTTATACTGGATTTGGGCCTACTGCAGTGATCTTATTTTTACTTGATTACTTTTTTGAAGATTTTGCCTCCAAATATACTCACATTATGAGGTCCTGGGGGTTAGGATGTCAACATATGAGTATGGGGGAAAAGGAATAATTCAGCTCCATGTCACAATTTTGGTAAGTTTTGATATGGTGTGTTTGTTAGAATCATTGAGTTTAAAATATTTTCTCCATGGAAATCGGAACTGGTATCCAATTCCTGTACAAAACCCGAAACCCACAGGACAGAAGAGAGAAGATAGACACATGGGATCTTATTAAACTGACAAGCTTCTGCAAAGCCAAAGAAACCATCAAGAGAGCAGGGAGACAGCCTACAGACTGGGAAAAAGTATTTGCCAACTCTAGGTCTGACAAAGGCTTAACATCCTGGATCTACAAGGAACTGAAACGTACTGAAAAGAAGAAAACAAACAACCCCATTATAAAATGGGCAAAATATATGAACAGACACTTCACAAAAGAAGACATCTGAGCAGCCAACAAACACATGAAGAAATGTTCAACCTCACTAATCATCAGGGAGATGCAAATCAAAACCACACTAAGATACCACCTAACTCCAGACAGAATGGCAATTATCAACAAGTCAAAAAATAACAGCTGCTGGAGAGGGTGTGATGAAAAGGGAACACTTCTACACTGTTGGTGGGAGTGTAAACTAGTGCAACCTCTGTGGAAAGCAGTGTGACGATTTCTAAAAGCTCTAAAAATTGACCTTCCATATAACCCCGCAATCCCCCTACTGGAAATATACCATGAAGAACACAAATCACTCTATAAAAAAGATACCTGCACACGTATGTTTATCGCAGCATTGTTCACAATAGCAAGAACCTGGAAACAACCATGCTGCCCATCAAAAGAGGACTGGATTAAAAAAATGTGATACATACATACGATGGAATACTACGCAGCCATAAAAAAGAACAAAATCATGAATTTTGTAGCAACCTGG
>NW_007259425.1:56972-105487 GCF_000164805.1 Carlito syrichta
ACCCTTAACTGTACCCCACAAAACCATAATAAAAAATATTGATTAATAAAAAAAATATATTTTCTCTTGGGATCAGGCATGGTGGCTCAAGTCTGTAATCCCAGCACTTTGGGAGGCTGAGATGAGAATATTGCCTCAGTCCTCGAATTTGAGAACAGCCTGGGCAATTTGGCAAGACCTAATCTCTACAATAAATTAAAAAAGGCACTTAGTCAGGTGTGGTAGCACATGCCTGTAGTTCTGGCTTCTTGGAAGGCTGAGGCGGAAGGTTGCCTAAGCACAGCAGGTCGACTCTGGGGTAGCCATGACCTTGACACTGTACTCCAGCCTGTGCAACAAAGTGAGACTACAACTCAACAATATATATATATATTTGCTCTTATCCTTTGAAATGTCTTCAATTCATATCTTCTTTAGACAACAGCTGCTTAATTTTTAAATATGGAGGTCTTTCTAAGTATTATCTTATTCTTATTGATTTCTGTGTTTGTTCCACGTTGGACAAAGAACATACAGATGTTCCTTGATTCACAATGGGGTTACATTCCAATAAATCCATTGTAAGTTGAAAATACTAAGATGAAAATGCATTTAATAGCCGGGCATGGTGGCTCACATTTGTAATCTCAGTACTTTGGGAGACAGAGGTGTGAGGATTGCCTGAGTCCACGAGTTTGAGACCAGCCTGGGCAACCTGACAAGACAATGCAATAATTACTTGTCGCTACAATAAATAAATAAATAAAACTCACTGAGTGTGGTGGTTCATCCATGTAGTTCCAGCTACTTGGAAGGCTGAAGCAGAAGGATTGCCTGAGCCCAGCAGATCGAGGCTGTAGTGGCCATGCATGCCACTGCTCTCCAGCCTGGGCAACAGAGTGAGATTCTGACTAAAAAAATGCATTCAGTAAACATAACCTACTGCAAAACATAGCTGAACCTAGCCTACCTTAAATGTGCTTAGAACACTTACATTAGCCTACAGTTTGGCCAAACCATCTGGCAACACAGGACTCTGTAGAGTATGGGTGGTTTACCATCATGATTGCATAGCAGGCAGGGAACTGTGGCTTGCTGCTGGTGCCTAACATCGCAACAAATTATCACATTGCTTATTGTTATCACTGGAAAAGATCAAAATTCAAAATCGGAAGTATGATTTCTATTGAACTTGTATTGCTTTCACACCACCATAATGTCAAAAAAATTGTAAGTCAATCCATTATAAGTCGGGGACTGTGTACTTTTTTTTGCATTTTAGGCCTTTGAAATTGGAGACTTGTTTTATATACCTCGGCATTTCATCTACCTTGATGAACATTCTGTATGCATCCACAAAAGACATATGCTATGTACTTGTTGGGTTTAGTGGTCTGTAAATGTCCATGAAATCAATATTGCCTGATAGTGTTATTTTAGATTTTCTATTTCCTCTCGAATTGATTAGCTTTTTCATTAACTGACTAAAGTGTGGCAAATATTCTGAATCATGATAATGCATTTGTCTAGTTCTCTTTTATCATTCGGTCATCTTTTTTCTTGTATTTTTCCCAGTGTGTGGTTTGTCTTCGTTATCTTACCAGTATCTTTTCCAGAATAGAAGTTTGCAGTGTTAATGAAGTTCACTTTGCCCTTTTTTTTCTGTCATGTATTGTGCTTTTGTATCTTAAAAGTCATTGAAAAGCTCAAGGTCACCTGCATTTTATCTTCTAGGAGTTTTATAATTTTATGTTTTACCTTTAGGTCCATGGTCCATTTTAGGTAATTTTTGTGAAATGTGCAAGATACGTGTCTAGATTATTTTATTTATTTATTTATTCTTGCATGTGGATGTCCAGCTGTGCCAGTATCATTTGTTTTAAAGGCCATCGTTTCTCCCCTGAGTTGCCTTTGTCCCTCAGTAAGAGATCAGTTGATTTGTGTGGATGTATTTCTAGGCTCTATCCCTTCATCTAATCTTTTATCCCCCAGTAGCCTACTTGCACTGTTACTGTTGTTTCATGGCAAGTTCTGACATCTGGTACAATCAGTCTTCTGATTTTGCTCATTTTCTTCAGTATTGGGTTGACCCTTTTATGTCTTTTGCCTTTCCATATATCTTTTAGAGCCAGTTTCTTGATATCTATGAAGTAATTTCCAGGGATTTTGATGGGAATGTTTGAATCTATAGCTCAAGTTGGAGAAACAGACATCTTAATAATTTTGAGTCTTCTTATTCATCCACAATATGGATTATGTCTCCATTTATTTAGATCGTCCTTGATATTTGGTAGCAGAATTTTTTTTTTCTTATAGACTTTTTGTAAAATTGTTTTTTTGTAGAATTATATCAAGCATTACTTTTTGGGGGTACCAGTAGTATGAATGTTGTAGTGTTTTAAATTTCAAATTCCAATTGTTCATTGCTGGTATATAGGAAAATAATTGATTTCTTCATATTAATTTTGGATTCACAACTTGGTTATAATCACTTGTTAGTTTCACAAGCTTTTTGATTGGTTCTTCATGATTTTCTATGTAGATAATCATGTTATTTGCAGGTAAAAATGGTTTTATTTCTTCTTTTCCAATCTATATGCTTTTTATTTTCCTTTCTTGTCTCTTTTCATTAGCTAGAACTTTCAGTATGGTGGCAATTAGGAATGTTGAAAGGGGACAACCTTGCCTTCTTACTTATCTAATGGGGAATGTATCTAGCTTCTCATCATTAAATATGTCTTTAGCTGTTGGTTATGCATTCTTTTTACATAGGCATTGCTCCAATTATTTACAGAAAGCATCAGCATAAAATATTTTTAACTTCAACTTAATAAAATTAATATTGATTCTTCAATGGTATCTAATATCCAGTCAGTGTTCAGATTTCCTAGATTGCCTCAAAAATTTCTAAAAAAGCTTCCGAATTTGCATTTGATTGGTATCACTTAATTCTCTATTTGGCATATAAGATCTCTTTCTATTGTATTTTTCTTAATGCTATTCATTTGTTGAAGGCTTTGCATTTAAGAAAATTGCAAATGTGACAATTTACACTTCAAAATTTTTGCATCATTACTCAATAGTGACTTCTTTCTTGTATATCCAGAATATCATGATCACACCTAATGATATTAACAGTAATTCTCATATCATATGAATTCAGCCCTGTGTAGTACTCTTTTCTTATTTAACTTGTGCAACACAGGATCCAGTCAAAGCCTATCTATATATGTCATCTGAAGAATGATATTTATCTCCTAAGTATCTTTTAATTAAGGAAAAATCTCCCTCTGCTTACCCTTCTTAACAATCTCTTAACAGTCTATAATTGACTTGTTATAGACCTAGACCAATTGCTGAGTGCCCATTTCTAAATTCCAAGTCACATTTCAAATCTTGGGAAGTTACATTTGGGTATGTGAATGGAAGGGAAGGTGCAGCCAGGGTCACATGCATGGAAACTCGGGTTGTGTCCTTTACCCTGCTTCACATCTCCCTAAAAATCAACAACCTCTGGAGGCCTCTAGGGATCTTTCTGCTTTAGACTTCCAGGACACTGTCTTTAGACCTCAGAACAGATGTACATGGGGTGCTTTATTTTTCAATTCATTTTTCTCACACGAGGGCACCCTGAGGCCTTGTGTTCTTAATGGAATACAAAGACTCACCCAGTGGCTGAAGAGAGGGGCTTAAATCCTCAACTAGACCTTGGGTCTGAGCCTGCTGCTGCTGGCCCAGCTCTGTGAGCTTTGTTTACAGGACACTGTCTAAGAATGGGCTGCACTGATGCCCTCTGCAAACTGCCTTCCTTACCTCCCACATTCCCCTACTTCCTACTGAATTGGGAAGCTGGACAGTGTGAAGGGAGTTCCTCCAAAGTATCTTTTTCACTTCTCATCTCCCCCCAATCTTCTCTGCAATCTGACTCTTCTCTAGGAAGAGCACTTAGGAAAGCAGGAATAAGTCCCCAGGACACTTGATAACCAGGGAGGAGATGAGTCTTGAATTTCTACCAAGCTTTTACAAGAAGAACTCACTATCTTTTCTTGTTCTGAAATCTGCCTTCTTGGTGTTAGGCAAAACCAATCTCTGGTCTTGGAGGTGTGACTCATCTTACCAGGAACTTTCTCTCAGACTTTTTTTTTTTCTTCATTCATAACTCAGGAAGTTGCCAGGGAGTTAACTGTGATCATTATAACCTGAGAAGTTAAAATAAAAACACAAGACATCCATACTTATGTGCCCAGTGATTTCTAAGTCCTGAAAAAGTATAGGAAGACTTCCAAGGGAGAACCAAACTGAGTTGCCCTGAAAGGTCTGGCAAGTTGAAGAGTTGGTGGAAGACATTGCTGGGGAATGGCTCAGGAAGCCTAGCCTGTCACAGAGACCAGGTAACTGGCAGACTGTCCCTTACCAGTTGGGAAGCTGGGAAGATTTCCTATATTTAGATTTCTCTGTGTAGAGGTGAGAATGGTGAGAATGATACAGTCTATCTCTGTGTGGTGTAAAGGTAGATTTAGTTTCACAGGCCACTGTATAAAGTGAATTTTTTATACTTAAAAATTAGAAGATCATGCTTGAAGGTCCAGATTGCCTACTTCTCTGAAAATAGATTATTCTTCACTGGCTAGGCAGCAGGTAAACCTGATGCAACTGAATGGAATTAACATTTACTGACAACCTAAAGAGCTGCCAGGCAGGGAAATTTTGTATTGATTATATCAATTACACACAATATTTATTGTCATTTTTCCTAATTCAGCTTTGCCTTGACTGTGCTATCCATATATCAAATGTAGAATGCTTTTAAGAAAAGATCTGGACATAATCATATTCATAGGCTCATGGTAGATATTTGCATATTCCTGCATAAGTTAAAAATGATTATTTTGATGTTACTTAAACTTCACATAAGAGCTTGAGTTCCTTATTTGTCAAATCTGTTATACCTTTAGGAGTAAATGTGTATGTAGCATGTGCAATTCAGTATATATATATATATATATATATATGTATATATATTTTTTGAGTTGGAGTCTCACTCTGTCACCCAGTGCAGTGGATGCTTCCAGCCACTACAGCCTCGACCTACTGGGCTCCGGCGATCCTTCTGCCTCAGCCTTCCAAGTAGCCAGAATTACAGGCATGTGCTACCATGCCCGGCTGATTTTTTGATTTATTGTAGAGATGAGGTCTCGCTGCCCAGGCAGTTCTCGAACCCGCAGGCTCAGGCAATCCACTCACCTCAGCCTCTCAAAGGTGCGGGATTACAGGATGAGCTACTGAGCCTGTCTAATTCAGTATATTTTTCAAAGGAAAGGGGGACGTTATCTCTCTGTATGCTGCACTTTACTGTGTATGTAAATAGAGAAGCATTCCTGCCAAACATAGAACATTAGCTTACATTTTCTGTCCCTACTTTGCCATTTCGTGTGGTATTCATACTAGGCCCTAAACCCTGCGTCTCTCTAGATATAGGCCCTAAGTTGTATATCTCTGTGACCAACATCTCTTGATATTTATATTTTAGCTATTTCTTTGTTAAAAATTGATGAGAAGACTTGTGTCTAAGAGGCTTGGCTTTAGAAAATGAAGCTTCTATACCTGGAAGAGTTTCTGGCATTCAAAAAATACTTGTGACATAAGGAGACAATCTTTGAAGACTTCTGGCGAGATGGCGATGAAGCAGCTTGTTCTGTGAGGCCCTCTGCAAAAGAGAACACACATAAAGACTCTAGCTCTCTCCCTGGGCTGCAACTCCCATCGTTGGCAGCCTGCTCTTCACACGGAGCTCACCCACCATCACCGCTCAAACATCATGGTGGTCTGAGCCATGCAGCCGCAGATGCTATGCTGTGGCCATCACCGCTCATGCCTGGGGTGACCCACGACTTTGGACTGTGCAGCCCCCACAAGTATGATCTACTGATATCACTGCTGCTGTCATTACCACTGCCACACCACACCCCTCACACAGAGCCAGGCTCGTGGATCTCCTTCCCTGTACCGGGAGATGGCTGCCACCATGCCGCTACCTTTGCCTGCCTTCTCTTTCCTGGGCGCCCTCCGACTTCCACCCTGCCTAAAGATCAACTGGAGCAGTTGGATAGCACCACCTGCTGTGAATCCAAGGTAACAACATCAAAATGGGAGAGACAGAAGTGCTTCCCCCTTGATAAATAGACAAGGCCATATCTGAGTGATAGACTGGGCAGGGAGTCCAGATCTGAACTGCCCTTCACAGTAGGCCAGGGACAACTGACCCTAACTGTGAACAAATCTACCAGCCTGCAAAGACAGCTAGAAATCAGAGCTGAAAGGACATTGGATTTAAATGAAAAGTCTCAGAGTGTGCTTGGTTTGTTCTGTTAGTTTACTGACTTTAATCTATTCCTTTTGTTTTGTTCTTTTTTTATTTCTCTGTAAACTCCATCTTTGTACAGAGGAATAGCACACCAATAAGGAAGTTAGTAAGCTTGTACATTAGCATCATTGTAAGTCTTAGTTTTTTCATATGGTTGTTGGTTAGTTTGTAGTTGTGGTTATTGCTTTTCTTCCTATTTGTTTCCATCTTTGTGTCCCTTTTCATTTGTTAATTGGTACACTTGTCTGTTTTCCTTCTTACTCCTCTCTGTCTCCACCCCCTTTCCCCCCATTACTTGCTCCATTCTCTTCCCTCTGTTAACTTCACTTTGTTTTCAGGGAGTAAACCTAAAACCCCACTGCATGGACAGATTCCAAGGCAGTGGGAAGTGGGTTTCAGATTATCCATACACCTGTCAGCAGATACCAGGATCTGCAGATAGATTTTGACTCACAACTCCCTCCTTAATTAAATCCCAGAACTGCAAAAAGGACTGCCCCCAACCTACAGTCCAGCTCCAGAAATGAACAAAGCAAGAGGATATACATAAGGAAGAATAGGAGATTGAACAAACAAAAGTAAAAGCAACCCCTCCACCCCTGAATAACACAATAAAAGAAAATGGGGAAGGGGAGGGAAGAAAAAAGTAGGAAGGAAAAATCTGCAAAAATGAGGAAAAACAAAAAGAAGAATATAGGTCTCATGCAGACCCCTGGGAGATCAGACAGAGTGTGGAACACAAACAATAAAGAGCTCTAGAATGATTGGTCACATGCAACAAACCCAGACATCAAGATATTGATAGAGAGAATAAAAAAATTTGAGGAGACACAAGAGGAAAATAGCAAAGAGCTAATGGCAGAAATAACAGCAGTAAAGAATACTGTGATGGAAATAGATAACAAACTAATAACCATGAAAGGCAGAATTAGCCAAGCAGAAGAAAGAATCTCAGAGCTTGAAGACCAAAATACATAACTAACCCAAACTGTCAAAAACATAGAAAAGAAGCTGAAAAAGACAGAACACACTTTCAAGAGATGAACGATTACTTAAATAGAATGAACCTAAGAGTAATTGGCCTTCCTGAAGCAGAGAGAGAGAGAGAGAGAGAGAGAGAGAGAGAGGCCACACTAGAACAAACATTTCATGAAATCATTCAAGAAAACTTCCTTCATATCACCAGTGATTCAAAAATTCAAACACAAGAGATTCAGAGAACCCCTACAAGACAACTAATGAGAAGAACAACTCCCAGACACATATAAATTCACCTAAACAAAGTAGGTATAAAAGAAAAAATCCTAAAGGCAGCAAGAGAAAAAGGTCAGACTACTGACCAGGGAAGACCAATTAGAATAGCAGCAGATTTATCTACAGAAACCCTCCAGGCTAGAAGAGCTTGGAGACCTATCTTCAAGGTTCTAAAAGATAAACAATTTCAACCAAGAATAACCTACCCAGACAAGTTAAGCCTCATCACTGAGAGAGAATGGAAATCATTCCCAGATATCCAATCCTTCAGAACCTACACTGCTACCAGACCACTTCTACAAGAAACACATAAGAAAGTATTGAACACAGAGGAAAAGGATAAAAGAACAACATTCTTCACAAGAATACAGAAAAAATTAAAAATACACGAACCAACTCCAAAACCAAAAGAAAGTCAACAAACAAACAGGAACAACAACAATTCTGTAAGAACCTTATGACAGGGATCAACTCTCACATTTCAAAAAGTAACCTGAATGTGAATGGAATAAATGCACCACTGAAAAGACATAGAATGGCAAAATGGATAAAATATCACCAGACAACAATTTATTTCCTTCAAGAGTCTCACCTCACTAGAAAGGACACTCACAGACTCAAAGTAAGAGGATAGGAAACAAATTTTCAGGTGAACGGAACACAAAAGAAAGGAGGAGTCACAATCATAATCTCAGACAAATTACCCTTTAAGTTATGAAAAATTAAAAAAGACACAGAAGGTCACTACATAATGATAAAAGGCTCAATCCATCAACAAGAAATATCCATCCTAAACATATATGCACCCAATATAGGAGTGCCAACTTTCTTTTTTTTCTTTTTTCTTTTTTTTGCGTTGGAGTCTCACTCCATCACCCAGACTGGAGTGCAGTTGAAAGGATTTCAGCGCCAGTAATGACTCCGCACCCAGCCGAGACCAAGAGATTTATTAAAGGGACTGTTACAGAGAGGGTCTGTAACCGAGAAAAAGCAAGAGAGGGGGAGAGACAGAGAGACAGCGAGAGAGAGAGAGAGGCAGGGAGAGAGAGAGAGAGAGTGGGAGAGAGAGAGAGCGAGCGAGAGAGAGAGAGAGGCGGGAGAGAGAGAGAGAGGCCAGGAGACAGAGAGAGAGGTGGGGAGAGAGAGAGAGCAAGAGAGAGAGGGAGCAAGAGAGAGAAGGAGCAAGAGACCAGTAGTGCCAACTTTCATAAAGCAGCTTCTAGGTAAACTCAAAAAAGATATTGACACTAACACTATCATAGCTGGTGACTTCAATACCTCACTCACAACACTAGACAGATCATCAGGACAAAAGATCAGCAATGAGATCTGAAACCTCAGTGTGACTCTTGACCAAATGGACTTAACTGATACCTAAAGAAGACTCCATCCAACGACCACAAAATATACGTTCTATTCATCACTACATAGAATGTACTCAAAGAATGACCACATATTTGGCCATAAATGAAACATAAGCAAATTTTAAAAGATCGAAATTTTGCCATGCACCTTCTCTGACCACAGTGGAGTAAAAATAAACATCAGTATTAACAAGGTTCCCACAAAACCCACAAAGACAAGGACAATAAACAGCATGATGCTAAACAACTACTGGGTGAATGATGAAGTCAAAACAGAGATTAAAAGATATCTGGAAACAAATGAAAATGAAGAAATACCTTACCAAAATCTCTGGGTTGCCATGAAAGCTATAGTGAGAGGGGAATTCATATCTCTACAAACACACATGAAGAAAATGGAAGGATCACAAGTTAACAGCCTAACAAGTCACCTAAGGAAGCTGGAAAAGAAAGGTCACCAAAACCCTAACTTCAGCAGAAGAAACCAGATCACCAAAATAAAAGTCCAAATCCAGGACATAGAGACAAAAAGATAATACAAAAAAAATCAATGAAACAAAAAGTTGGTTCTTCGAAAGGATAAACAAGATCGATGGTCCCCTAGCTGGACTGACCAAGAAAAAGCCTAAATAAACACAATCAGAAACACAAAAGATGAAGTCACATCTGACCCTGAAGAAATACAAAAGATCATTAGAGACTACTATGTACACTTGTAGGGAAACAAACTTGAAAACCTCAAGGAAATGGATGACTTTCTGACATCACACAACCTCCCTGGGTTGAAACAAGAAGAAACTGAAACTCTAAATAGACCCATAACAATCAAGGAAATTGACTACGTGGTAAGAAAACTACCTACAAAAAAACGTCCTGGACCAGATGACTTTCCAGCAGAATTCTACAAGACATTTAGGGAGGAACTGATACCAATTCTACTGAAAGTATTCCAGGTGATTGAGAAAGATGGAACTCTCCCCAAATCATTTTATGAATCTAACATCACATTGATACCCAAACCAGGCAAAAACTCAACAAAGAAAGAGAACTACAGGCCAATATCTTTGGTGAATATAGTTGCTAAAATTCTCAACAAGATCCTAGCAAACTGAATTCAACAACATATCTCAAAAATCATCAATCATGATCAAGTAGGGTTCATCCCTGGGATGCAAGGCTGGTTCAACATTCGTAAAACCATAAATGTATTTAAATACATCAACAATTGACAACACAAAAACCACATGATTAAATCATTAGATGCAGAAAAAAGCTTTTGATAAAATGCAGCACCCCTTCTTGATAAAAACCCTTGAATACCTAGGCATATGTGGAACATACCTCAAAATTCTAAAAGTCATCCATGAGAAACCCATATCCAGTATACTCCTAAACAGACAAAAATTGGAAATGTTTCCCTTGATATCTGGAACAAGACAAGGCTGCCCACTCTCACCCCCCTGTTCAATATAGTATTGGAAGTCCTGGTTAGAGCAATCAGAGAGGAGAAGGCAATCACAGGTAACCAAATCAGAAAAGAGGAAGCCAAGTTATCTCTTTGCAGATGACATGATTGTGTACCTTGAAAACCCAAGAGAATCTGTCAAAAATCTCCTTGTACTGATAAAGGACTCTGGTAAAATTTCGGGGCATAAAATAAATGTGCAAAAGACAATTGCATTTCTTTACAGCAATAATAAACAAACAGAAACTCAAATAGAAAGCACAATTCCAGTCACAACAGCCACAAAAAAAATGAAATACCTTGGCATCTTCCTAACCAGACACGTGAAAGACTTTTACAATGAAAACTACAAAACAGTGCTCAAAGAAATCAAAGATGACACAAACAGGTGGAAAAATATCCCACGCTCATGGATTGGAAAATGAACATTTTGAAGATGTCCATCTTACCTAAGGCAATCTACAGATTTAATGCAATACCCATCAAAATCACCAGCAACACTCTTCCCAGAGCTAGAAAAAAAAATACAGGAATTCATATGGAAACACAAATGACCAAGAATAGCCAGAACAATCCTCAGCAACAACATCAACAACAAAAAAGCAGGAGGTATCACATTACCAGACTTCAAACTTTACTATAAAGCTACAGTAATCAAAACAGCTTGGTACTGGTATAGGAACAGGCATGTAGACCAATGGAATAGAATTGAGATTCCAGAAGCAAAACCTCAATTTCTCAACCAACTCATCTTCAACAAAACCTCCACCACCTACCACTGGGAAGAGGAGAACCTATTCGGTAAATGGTGCTGGGAAAACTAGTTAAGCACATGCAGGAGATTCAAACAGGACCCTTATCTATCCCCATACATAAAAATTAACTCTAAATGGATCAGAGACCTAAATGTAGATCCTCAAACAATAAGAACCTTAGAAAATGCAGGGCACACCCTTATGGAAATTGGAACTGGCATCCAATTCCTGAACAAAACCCAAAATGCATAGGCCATAAGAGATAAGATAGACAAGTGGGACCTCATTAAACTGACAAGCTTCTGCAAAGCCAAAGAAACCATCAAGAGAGCAGGGAGACAGACCACAGACTGGGAAAAATTATTTGCCAACTCCAGGTCTGACAAAGGCCTAACATCTTGAATCTACAAGGAACTCAAACATGCTGAAAAGAAAAAAACAAACAACCCCATTACAAAGTGGGCAAAAGGTATGAACAGACACTTCTCAAAAGAAGACATATGAGCGGCCAACTGACACATGAATCTAGCTAATCATCAAGGGGATGGAAATTAAAACTACCCTGAGATACCCCTTAACTCTAGTCAGAATGGCCATTATCAATAACTCAAAAAATAACAGATGCTGGAGAGGATGTGGTGAAAAGGGAACACTTCTACATTGTTGGTGGGAGTGTAAACTAGTGCCATCTCTGTGGAAATCAGTGTAGCGACTCCTAAAAGCTCTAAAAATTGACCTCCCATGTGACCCCACAATCTTCCTACTGGGAATATAACCTGAAGAACTCAAATCACTCTATAAAAAAGATACCTGCACATATAAGTTTATCACAGCATTGTTCACAATAGCAAGATCATGGAACCAACCATGCGATCCTTCAAAACAGGACTGGATTTTAAAAATGTGGCACATATACACAATGGAATACTATGCAGCCATAAAAAAGAACAAAATCATGAATTTTGCAGCAATCTGAATTGAATTGGAGTTTATAATACTGAGTGATCTCTCACAGAAACAAAGATCTGTGTATCACATGTTCTCACACATAAGTGGACCCTGAGCAACTATCGTAATACTATAAGAAAAGGATTGACAATGGTGGGAAACTATGGGGGGGGCAGGAAGGGGAAGGGAGGTGAGATTAACAATAGTCGATATTTGCCTGGGGAAGGGGGGACACCTCATCAACAAGGGTACATGCACAATACATATTTGTATACCTAACCCTTAACTCTACTCCACAATTTTAAAATAAAAAATATGTTAAAAAAAAGAAAGGATATTCCTAGGTCAATTGTGGTGATAAAATAAATATCATGTCAGTCAAAAAAAAAAAAAAAACCTTTGGACTATGACTTTGGCTAAATAAGTAACTTTTACAATAACCTGTAATCCTGTGTTATAACATGCTTTTAAAAACTTTAATACTTAAACTCTTCAAGTTCTTAATTCAGTCTCTAGGATGGGTAAGAAACAAAAAACTTCAGGAAACACAGCTATCCCACACCCTCCCCCTGAACTGCTTGCAGACCAGGTAAATTGCTTTTGTAAGCAACATTCATTGTAAAAGCCTAAAATAGTATCTCAGTCACTCACAGCAATTTGTAATCAGCTATAGTGTTTTTCAGTGCAAAATTGTCAACGACTTCCAGACACAAGAATTACTAATCCAATATAGGATGGATGAAAAGAAGACTCTCTGTTAAAAGTAGTACTAATTTCTTTGGTTAAGCTTTAAGGTAATATTTCCCTGTCAAGGCAGAAGGTCAGTACCATCCCTCCTCCCACTCCTTCCATCAAGTTGGAGAAATCTCCCATTTCCAGATCTGAGATTACTTTGAATCCGCCCTCTAGCATATCAATCAATGTGAAGGTATATCAGGCCCATCCTAAAAACCAAAAGGACAATTTTCTTTCGCCTTGTTACCTTTTTAAAATTCTCTTTTTTATTATTGTTTCCTACAATTTAAACTACAACCTAGCTACATGTCTCCAAACTAATGTTTTCATAATATTTTCTCTTCAGACTTTGTAAAGGTAGCTGGATTTCCTTTTTAAAGTCATTATTAACATACTCCTTATAACTGTCTATAAATTCTTATCACAAAACCCAAAGATACTTGAAGATAAGCTTTGAGAACATCCACATATGGACTCAGGAATTCACTGGTACAACAGTGGTAACAGCCTGGGCTCCTCTAGTGGGTGCTGAGCCCACTGGGATAACTATAAATACATTTTACCAGACATCAAAGCAGTAAAGCAACTATAATGGCCTTTATTATAGTAATATTAATTCTAATAATATATACTTGTACACATGTTTTGTATACAGATACTAAAGATGCTTAGCAACTCCATGGTATCTGTCCTCTCATCTCTTCTTGCTCCAGATAGTAGGGACATCTCTACACCCCTATCCTGGAGGAAGCGGCTACAAAAGACTGACCCTTATCCCTGTTTCCAGGTACAAATAAGAGTATTTTAAAATAACAAGAGGGGGAAATGAGAGGGCATAACATGGATTTAACACTCTCAATGAACAAATATTTTAACATTGCCTAAATCTCATATTTGTCTAGCAGTTCACTTAACTTACCTTCTAATCATTAGCCAAGGACAGAACCATTTCTCAGAGGTAACTTTTGATAATTGTTTTCCAATCCCTCTCTCCAGCATGCTTTGTACTAATTATTATTTAGCCTTTCTATTTCAAGTATTTGCCTCCACCCATAAGACCCAAGGTAACCTAATCAGCCTTTCTTGGCCTTCATGACACAGACTCTACCACCATAGCAGCAATCATGTGACTAAACCACTCTTCTGCCTGATGTCCATCATCTGATGTCAGTACTTGCACTTTCCTGACCCTCTGTGGTGACATGGAACAGACCACCACCCAATCACCTTAATGACTTTCCCCCATCAAAAGGAAGGAATAAAAGCATTCAACATCCAGCAGCCAGCTGCCATTGCCTTGCTAAACTATGGTGTGGCCATGTGATCTTTGAGCTACAGCCAGGTCATGTTTCCCTAAGATTTGACCCCCTCTCCTACTTTGAGGAGGTATATCTCCTCTCTGTCTCTCTTTTTCTCTCATTTACTTTCTAAATAAACTATATTTGCCAATCTAACTTCTGTGCAATTCTTTGCATCTTACCTGTGCCACTGGCTTTGCACACTGGCCCACTGACCTAACTATCCTCCCAGAACTAACAACACATGTGAACTAACTTACATGATTGGACATGCAAATGCAGTTTTGTTTCTTTGAAAGTTCACAGCTTTCAAAGTTCACATGTAGGGTACTTAATGTATTTCACTCTACTTAATACCAAAGCACACATGGCAATAATAAGAGTAATAAGTCTTGGGCTTGCTGTCTCACCATAATTAGAAATCTGGATAAAAGACATGAAACAACTTGTTCAGATACTGGCCAAAAAGTAGCCCAGAACCACAATTCATGAGAAAATCCTATATATCCTACAGCACCCCGAGCTTACAACCTGGAGGAACATCCCAAGCAGCAGGGAGGGAAGGAAAACCCCAAGCAGAGCACAGCAGTCATACCATGTTAAGGTGTCAGAGGTCGGAGTTCAGGGCAGGTAATTATTGTAGAACAACATTAGAGGGAATTGGAGTTTTGTTTTTTGTTTTATTCTGTTTTAGGCCTGAGGAGAGAACTTTATCTGTAGATCTCTCAAAGTAATCCACTTCCTGGTTTTACTTTTCCTCCTTGTGTGAGAATAGACAACTAAGAGGTCCCTGGGGTATCCACTCCTTTTTACTTGATTTAGTGAGGCAAAATAAAGATGGGTGATTGGGAGTCATTCATTCTGTTACACTTGGGTATCATGGCAACATATTAAAGCATTCATACCTAGAGATGTGCAGGCTGGCCTCAAACTCTTCATTTCCAGCTGATCCTCCTACCTCAACCTCCCAAAGCAGCTGATCTTCCTGCCTCCACTCCCTAAGCTCTGGGATTACAGGCATGAGCCACTACACCTGGACCCACGTGCTATCTTGAAGCAATTAAAAAATTAAAAAATTCGCAAACTGATTACAGAACTGTATACTTAAAAAAGACTAAATGGTGATTGTTAGGTTACATATATTTTACTTTAAAATATTAATCAGCAAGCTGATACCTTGATATTTTCATTAAATGGGAAGTAAATATTTTCTCAATTTAAAAGAAATGTCCTTTTGTTCTCCTTCTCCCACTCTTAATCACTTTCTTTTATGCTGAAATGGCAGCATTTCTAATGTATGTCAAGAGCAAGCAACCAGCCGGGCTTGATGGCTCAGCCTGTAATCCTGCACCTTTGGGAGGCTGAGGTGAGTGAATTGCCTGAGCCCATGGGTTCGAGACCTGCCTGGGCAACTTGGCGAGACCTCATCTCTACAATAAATCAAAATGAGCCAGGCGTGGTAGCGCATGCCTGTAGTTCCAGCTACTTGGAAAGCTGAGGCAGAAGGATCGCCAGAGCCTGGCAGGTTGAGGCTGTGGTGGCTGGGAGCGGCCACTGCACTTCAGTCTGGGTGACAGAGTGAGATTCTGACTCAAAAAAAAAAGAGTAAGCAACTGAAGTGCTACAGGCAATGTTCTGGCATAAATGGGTCAACTGAAACTCACAGGATATTGCTTTTAAAAATTACAAAGTGTTAGCCTCACATTTTCCCCAAATTCCTAATCCAAATGGACATTCTGTTTTACAAAACCCTAATTAAATTCTTTTAAGAAAAGCTTTTAGATTTCTTATCTTTTCCCAGTCTAGTCAGGTGGGAACAGTGCATCAGCAGCCCAAATGGATGTTCAGATAGCATTATATTGATATTGATATGCTTCATTCATGAAATGACGCTTAGCAGGTATCATTTCCTATGCTTCAAGTGATATTTATATGGATATGCTTCATTCATGAAATGATACTTAATAGGTATATTTAAGAAGTTTACAATCATCTTTCATGAATGAGACTCAACCCTCTTGTGTGCCATACTAATTTATGGCATAAAAACTGTCAAAAGAACTTTGATGATCAAAGATTGCTATTAAACCAAAGCCCAATGTGCCATTAATAAATGTGGTAGAAGATAAAGAAATTACTCATGAATGGAGAATCTGGAAACATCTCCACAGTGCTAAGTGGCACTAATGTGAGTATCGATAACACGAAAGTTAAGGTAAACCCCAGAACATTCCACAACAAGAATCTTAGCATTATGATGCATCTGACAAAAAAGTTACTGAAATCTTGGAAATTCTTCTTTCTGCCAGTTTGGAACTAAATGACAACCTCTATTTAACACCACCAGAAGCAGGAACATAGCCCAATCTCAGAATTACCCAACAACTGCTTGGGCTAGTAATCTCCAGAGAATGAACAAGATGACCTGTCAGGGCATAGGAGAAAGTCACCAGCCCTTCTATTTTTAGCTAAAAGAAAAATACATTAGCTAATATTTAACATATGGACTTGACATCAATGTCCTCACTGAGTCTCTGTTAGATGGCTATGTGTCACTGACAAGCATACAGGGGAGTTTCACCAGAGAATGTGGACACTGTGATGGGCATTATGATATGCTGAAGTGGATTTGCAGACTATATTATCTAGTTTTAACCAAACAAACCCTCATCAAATGGGAAAAGTAATTTTTAAAGATTCTTGCAAAACAAACTGCAATTGAAGACAACTCTAATATCATAAGCAAAAGAGGCTAGAGTGAAAGTTTCTCTTACTCAAGGACATAAAAAGAAATATTATCAGGCCTTCAAAAGTGTTATTGAACAAAAATACAAAATTATCAAGAATATGTTTATTTTCTCTATCAATGTGGGGAAGGAATGAAACTTTCCCGAAGTGTAAAGTGCCCATTATTGCCCTATTAGCTAAGAATGGAGTGTATGTACTTAAATAAACCAATAGACAAAGTGCAGTGTTGTTCACAACTAATTGATCACAACCAGATACAGATTTCCTGTTCCTTCTCCACTCCTTCTGCTTCACTTGACTAATCAAAATATAGGTATATACGGGGGTTGCTAAAAATTGTATACAGATTTTAAGTATGATGTTTGCCTAAAAGATGGCATTAATGAAATGCGTGCTAGAATCACCATGTGACAGGCAGGGCAGTCAAAGTAAAAGACGGAAGCACAGTTGAGGGAACATCATACTACACATTGCTACTGTAATTGAATTCAATTTCAAAAAGTAATACATAGATAACATCTAATACTTTTTGCAACCCATATATGTATATATATTTTCATATGTATGCATATATTTATGTATTTTATATACATACGTACAAACATGTAATCTCTCCCTGCTGACAGAAAAGCATTCTCATAGCAGGACTATTTCTTTATAAACTCTGCAATTGTTTGCTGTTGGTTTCTTCTGTGACAGGTCATCCCTGACCATCCAGGCTGGAATGCAGTGTTGCCATAACAGCTCACAGCAGCATAATCTCCTGGGCTCAAATGATTCTTCTGCCTCAGCCCCCCAAGTGGCTGGGACTATAGGCTCATGCCACCACATCTGGCTAATATATACATATTTTTATTCATGGGATCTTGCTTTGTTGCTCAGGCTGCCAATTGTTTTTAAAACAGTCCAAACAGCAATATGTTTGAACATGAAATGATATTACAATAAATATATGTAGTAACTATGTTTTATGTAACAGTAGGGAGGAAGAATAAGATAGCTTAGATCCTATTCTGAAGGAGCTTCCCATCCAGGAGATTAGATACATCCATAGTCATTTGTGATGTCAAGCAAATTTTTCAGGTTACCTTCTCAAGTTTGTACTTCTCTGTCTCCCTAAAGTTAGACGAGGTCATGTGATTACTCTGGTCAAAGAAACAGGAGACACATGTTACTTCTGATCAGAAACTTCAGAGTTGCTGTCTATTTTTATGATAGTTGCCAGATGGTGGTGGCTCTGTCTGCTTGGCTACCAGAGGAAGAATGAAGTAGTCTGTGACTGACTGAATAGCCTGAAGGAGAAAAACACTGTTGTTTTAAGCCATTAAGGTTTTCAGGTTGCTTATTACCACAGCTTATCTAGCCAGAATGAAGTAATGTGTAGTTATTTTGATCCAGAAATCTAGGACAGTCAAGGAAAAACATGACATCTCACTCAATATTTGCTCAGTCTTGTGAAAGAGGATGAACTTTTATACAAACCTGTCTTTTTGGCCACTCAGTGACTGGTAGCTTTCAACTTTGCCTAAAGAACTCAACAAACTTCTGACTAATTCGTATACGTTTCTTTCAAAAGGATCTTAAACTTTGACACAATCTTTTAAACAGAATTCACTTCTTGGTTTCTACACAGCAGCTCACCACTAAGAAATTCAATCCAGTTTGGACCATTCTGGAGGCTGTCTCCTTGATGTGCTTCAGAACTTCATCAGGAAGAACATTCCCTGTCAGGGCATCCCACTTACAGATGACCTAGAAGGTAAGAAGAAGAGTGACATGATCCATTGATGCCTTTTCTGACTTCATCTCATTACATGAAAAAACAAACAGTTATGAAAATAATCATTATGCTTAAAGCCACAAGTGTTCATGCAGGATCAAAGTTCACATTTTAAATTACTTCTGTTAAGACAATCCAATATTTAACCTAAACAGATTTGATATATTATGACTGAAAATAAAACTCCTGTGCAATAATTAATAAAGCAAAATGTGAAGACAGTTGATACTCACTGTAATTCTTTTCATTCCTGACCCTATGCCAGCTCTTGTATTTTTCCGTTTCTCTCCTCTCTCTTTTTTTTTTTTGAGTTGGAGTCTCACTCTGTCGCTCAGACTGGAGTGCAGTGGCTGCTCCCGGCCACCGCAGCCTCGCCTGCTGGGCTCTGGCAGTCCTTCTGCCTCAACCTTCCGAGTAGCCAGAATTACAGGCATGTGCTACCACGCCCAGCGGATTTTTTGATTTATTGTAGAGATGAGGTCTCACTGCCCAAGTGGATCTCGAATCTGTGGGCTCAGGCAATCCACTCACTTCAGCCTCCCAAAGGTGTGGGATTACAGGCTGAGCCACTGAGCCCAACTTCTCTCCTCTCTTTTTTCTCTAACAAACTTTGTTTCAAAACCTTGAAAAAAACCCAAATAAATATTATCAGTAGTTGCATAAACAGACTCATTATATGTAAATTGCAGGACAGGGTGAGCCTCCCTCATCCAAAAATTTGAAATCCTTCAAAATTCACCAACATGACACTCATTGAAGCATTTTGGAATGCAGATATTCAGACTAGCAATGCTCAAGTAAGTATAATACAAATATCCCAAATCCCAACACTCCAAAATAGGAAACAATTCTGGTATTGAGAATTTCAGATAAGGTATACTCAGCCTGTGTTTTATAAAGGTGACATTTCACATCAGTGGAGAAACAAATTTTTCAATAAATGTCATTAAATAACTGCCTAACATACTATAAGAAAACATTAAGTAGAACTTGGCTCTTTTAAGTTTACATTACAATAAAAGATAAATATTTAAATAGGAAATATAATTTTAGAGGTAAGAATGTTGTGTTTTATTTTTAAAGGAAAACCAAGGCCAGGTTCAATGGCTCATCCCTGTAATGCCAGCAACTTGGGAGACCGAGGCAGGCACATTGCTTGAGCCCAGGAGTTTGAAATCAGACTGGGCAACAAAGTAAAATCTCATATTTACAAAATAAAAATGAAAAAAAATTAGCCAGACATGGTGGCACATGCCTGCAGCTCCAGCTACTTGGGATGCTGAAGTATACAGATTGCCTGAGTCCAGGAAGTAGAAGCTGCCATAAGCCTTGGACGTTGCTATTATGGACTATCCTCCAGCCTGAGTGACAGAGTGGACCCCAACTCAAAAAAAGGGAAAGAAAACTGCCATCATTAGCAGAAAGCTAAAGAGAATACCAATAGTTTTTATTATAAAAAAAGTTTTTAAATACTATACATTTTTAAAGAAAATGACATTGGAATATAGACCCCTTTTTAAGAGTGGAAAAACTCAGCTAGGTACAGTGGCTCAGACCTGTAATCCCAACATTTTGGGAGGCTTAGGCAAGAGGATAGCCTGAACTCAAGTATTCAACACCAGCATGGGCAACTTGGGAAGACTTCATCTCTACAAATAAAAAAAAGAAAGCCACATATAAGGTAGTGCACCCCTGTGGTTCCAGTTATTTATAAGGCTGGGGCATGAAGTTGGACTGAGCCCAGCAGGTTGAGACTGCAGTAACCATGAGAGTGCTCCCTCACTCCAGCATAGTCGATAGAGTAAGACCCTGACTCAAAAAGAAAAATAAGAAAAAAAAGAGAGTGGAAAAAACAACAGGCATGGATGCGAGAGGAAAATGCTATTGCTTTAACCAAGCATTAAACTCCTATAGCCTTCTTCACATTATTGGGCAAGCAACAAATTTTTAGTTGAATTTCTAAAATAAAATTAAGGCCAGGCATGGTGGCATACACCTGTAAACCCAGCACATTGGGAGGATGAGGCAAGAGGACTATTTGAGCCCAGGAATTCCAGGCCAGCCCATGCAACAGAACAAGATGTTGTCTCTACAAAAAATAAATACATTAGCCTAGCATGATAACATGTGACCATAGTCCTGGCAACTCAGGTGTCATATGTGAAAGAATCACCTAAGCCCAGGAGGTCAAGGTTGCCATGAACTATGATCATGCCACTGCACTCCATTCTTGGCAACAGAGTGAGATCCCAACTAAAAATGAAAAGGAATAGAAAAAAGAAAAGAAAAAGAAAGGAGAACCTCAGGAGAAAAGGTTATATGCCAGCATGTCTTACTTCCCAGTCACCCTTACACCTAAAAACCAACCACTGAACTCTGGCCTCCAAACCCATCTTGTATACATCCCTTTGCAATAGGTTTTATGCCAGGGCCACAATAACCTTGGTATATACGAATTCTCTTTACCTTATGAAAGTCTGTCCTTAAATCGCTTTTCATTTCTCCATCATTGATCTTCCACATCTGCAGATACAAATAAAAAATATTCAGGTAAAAAATAAAAATTAACAATATAAAAACACAAATGTTATAATGTAGTATAACAATTATTTACATTGCAAAGTATTAGATATTGTAAGTAACATGGGGATGATTTGAGGTACACAACAGGATGTGCATAAGTTATATGCAAATACAACCCCATTTTATGTAAGGAGCTTCAGCATCCAAAGAGTTTGGTATTCAAGAGGCATCCTGGAACCAATCTCCCATGGATTCCGTGGGATTACTGAATTCTAAACTTCTTTTAAAAACTCAGCAATCAATGAAATTCACTTACTTTCCTGTGACGCATGAAAGAAAAAAAGTGGAGTTCATGAATAAATATGCTCTATCCAAATATCTCATTTTTATTTAACTTGTTGGTGTGGGAAGGTGGTCATTCCTAAATATAAACAAATAATCAAGTATTATAACTTTCAAAGGAAAGTTTCCAACCCAGAAAATAAGTACTATGAACAGAGGTAATACAGACAAAGAAAATTTCCAAAAGAATTTTCATGTCCTCATATATCTAAAATATATTACATCTATGAAACAAGAAACCATGTTTAAAAAAAATCAGGAAAAGGCTTGTGTAAATCAGAAACATGAGAGCCACAATAAAAAACTGAACAGAAGGGTTAGAAGGCAACTCTTTCAGATTAGCCCCAAAAAATGAGTAGTCAAAAAGTCCATATCAAAATTGTAGAGTTCTAGAAAAATAGGAGGCAGAAGACAGCAGAAACTCAATAACCAAATGTTACCAGTTTCCAGAGTAAAAGGACCCACACAGAATGAATTAAAAATGACCCACACGAAGGCATATCATACACCTTCAGAACACCGGGGACAACAGAGTATCTCAAATGTTTCCAGAAGGAAAAAGATGAATATAACAAAAGAATGAAAATCAAAATGGCATCAGACTTCAACAACTGCTCTGTGTACTAGAAGACAATGAAGAAATACCTTGCCCCCCCCTTTCTGGGGCACTCAGGACAGGTTCCAGGGCAGAAGGATTACTAAATAAATAAATATATAAATGCCTTTACAGTTCTGTGGGAAAAATAAATCTAATACTCTATGCACAGCTCAGCTGTCAAATAAGAATGAGGTACAATAAAGGTATTTCTGGGCATGCAAAGTCTCAAAACCATTTTCTCCCTAAAAAGTAAAAAACATGAGCTGGTGGATGGGAACAAGATGGCGACGGCATAAGTGGATTTGTGAGATTCTCCGACATGAGTTCCCAAAAAGACTCTTACTTTTCTTCCCCCATCCCCCAGCCCACCACCAGCCACACTGGTCCAAGGCCCAGGGACTGTCGGTCCCACGCAGGGCCGGATATTGCAACCCCCTGCTGGTGCTGTTCCACCGCATATGTGGGACTCTTGGGTCCCAGCTCGCTCCCTGGCTACATCCTCTCCTGCCCAGCCCCAGCACCATGCTGCCAGTCACTCAGGGAGGCTCTGGGTGCCTGCCTCTCAGAGACACTGGTCCCATTCCTGGCTGAAGTACCCTGTGGGGGGCCCAGGGCCACTCTCACCACTCACTGCCTCCCCTTTGGAGCTTTGGAGTTCTGGAGCTCTGGACCCACCCTGGCTGAGGCACTCAGCGTGTGACCCCAAGCTGGGGGACCCAAACAAGCAGAGATAAATGGATCTGCAAAAACTGCCTCGGCCATACTGCAGGCAGAGACTTCCATTGCCCGGCCCACCTATCAACAAACCCTACCTCAGTTCCTAAGGTAACGTCACGAAACAGGAGACAAAGACCCAACCCTACACTGAATCAGACAAAAGCAATCCCCAGGCAGCCGACTAAAGAAAAAAAAACCAAACTGCGAGTAAATCTAGCTGTCTGCAATGAAATACAAAGAGGAGAGGCTGGAGATCAGAGCTGAAGTGACTTTAGCCTGATCACTTATTTTGACTTATGATTTTATAATTTTGACTATTTGTTTTGATCACATTTGTTGTTTGCCTTCTGATTTACACTGTTTCTTGATTTTATTGGCCTGTCTCTGTGTAGCTATCAGTGTTCCTTAGGGAATCTTTCTTATGTGTCTTTTTTCACTTCTTTCCGGCCTTCTGTCTCTTTCTTACCTGATAGTTGGTATATATGTCTGTTTTCCCTCTTACTCTTCTCTCTTTCTAACTTCCTATTGACCCCCTCTTCCACCATTATTTTCCTCTTTTATACCCCCCTTCTTAACCTAGGGACCAAGACTACATACAGATGAATGGACAGATTGTAAGGCAGAAGGAAATAGGTTCCAGTGTGTTCATACACTTGTTCATGGATGCTAAATCAGCATATACATTCTGAACCACAGCTTCCCTCTCAATTAAACCTAAAAATTGCAAAAAGTACAGATTGCAGCCTACACTCCAACCTCAAAAGTGAACAAAGCCAGAAAACCATCAAAAGGAAGAACAGGATATTGCAGAAGAGAAATGAAAGCAACCCCACCTTCCCTCAAAAACAGAATTAAAGAAGGGGAGGGAAAGGGGGAGAGAGAAAAAAATCTACACAAATGAAGAAAAACCAAAAGAAGAGTATGGGTCTCTCCCAGAACCCTGGGAGGGCAGACACTGAGAAAACTGACTTGGGAATGCAAACAACGAAGAGCCCCCAGAATGAAGGGTCTCAAACTACAAACCTAGATATCAAGACATTAATGGAGAGATTAAAAAGAAGTGAGGAGATACAAGAAGGAACTAGGATGGAGCTGATATCTGAGTAATAAAGAATACTGTGAATGAAATAAATAGCAAACTGATAAGCATGGAAAGCAGAATTACCCAAGCAAAAGAAAGAATCTCAGAGCTTGAGGACCAAAATATAGAACTAACCCAAACTCTTAAAAACACAGAAAATAAGCTCAAAAAGTCGGAACAAAACCTTAAAGAGACGAGTGATTACTTCAAGAGACAGAACCTAAGAGTAATTGGCCTTCCTGAGGCAGAAAGAGAGACAGAGACCACATTAGAACAAACTTTCCATGAGACCATTCAAGAAAACTTCCCTTATCTAATCAGTGATGCAAAAATTCAAACACAAGAGATTCAGAAAACCCCTGCAAGACAACAATGAGAAGATCAACTCCTAGACACATAATAATTCACCTAAACAAAGTAGGCATAAAAGAAAAAATCCTAAAGGCAGTGAGACAAAAAGGTCAAATCATCTACCATGGAAGACCAATCAGAATAGCAGCAGATTTATCTACAGACACCCTGCAGGCTAGGAGAGCTTGGAGCCCTATCTTCAAAGTCCTAAAAGATAAACAATTTCAACCAAGAATAACCTACCCGGCCAAGGTAAGCTTCATCAGTGAGGGAGAATTAAAATCTTTCCCAGATATCCAATCCCTAAGAACTTATGCTGCCACCAAACCATCTCTACATGAAACACTTAAGAAAGTACTAAACACAGAAGAAAAGGAAAAAAGAACAACATTCTTCACAGGAGTACAGGGAAAAGAATAAAATATACATGAATAAACCCAAAACCAAAAGAGAGACAAAAAAAACCAAGTGGAAGAAAAACAACTCTATAAGAACTCTATGATAGGGATGAACACTCACATTTCAATAATTAGCCTGAATGTGAATGGACTAAACACACCACTGAAAAGACATAGAATGGCAAAATGGATAAAATATCCCCAGGCAACAATAAACTGCCTTCAAGAGATCCATCTCACAAGAAAGGACATGCACAGACTCAAAGTAAGAGAATGGGAAACAAATTTTCAGGTGAATGGAACACAAAAGAAAGGAGTCGTTGTGATCCTAATTTCACACAAAATACCATTTAAGCTATCAAAAATTAAAAAAGATACAGAGGACCACTACATAATGATAAAAGGCTCACTCCATCAACAAGAAATATCTTTTCTAAATATATATGCACCCAAAAAAGGTGTGTCAACTTTCATAAAGCAACTTCTAGGAAAACTAAAGAAAGATATTGACTCTAACACCATCATAACTGGGGACTTTAATACCCAACTCACAACCCTAGACACATACTCAGGAAAAAAAATCAGCAAGGAGTTCTGGAACCTCAATGAGACTCTGGACCAAATGGACTTAATTGGAACCTACAGAACACTCCATCCAAAGACCACAGAATACACATTCTACTCATCACCGCATGGAACGTATTCAAGATCAACCACATCATTGGCCATAAATCAAACATAAGCAAATTTAAAAGGACCGAAAGTCTACCATGCAACTTCTTGGACCAGAGTGGAATAAAAATAAACACTGACAACAACAAGGTTCCGCCAAAACCAACAAGACATGGACACTAAACAGCATGACGCTAAACCACTCTTGGGTCAATGTTGAAATCAAAACAGAGATCAAAAGACACCTGGAAACAAATGAAAATGAAGAAACATCTTACCAAAATCTCTGCGACTCCTTAAAAGCTGTAGTAAGAGGGGAATTTATATAACACAATCTAACAGCCTAACAAGCCACCCAAGGAAGCTGGAAAAGAAAGACCACAAAAACCCTAATTTCAGCAGAAGAATCCAGATTGCCAAAATAAAAGCCCAAATCCAGGACATGGAAGACAAAAAGATAATACAAAAAATCATGAAATAAAAAGCTGGTTCTTCAAAAGGATAAACAAGATCGATGGTCCCCTAGCTAGACTGACCAAGAAAAAACGAGGAAAAAACCAACTAAGCACCATCAGAAACACAAAAGATGAAGTCACAACTGACCCTGAAGAAATACAAAAGATAATTAGAGACTACTATGTACACTTGTACAGAAACAAACTTGAAAACCTTAAGGAAATGGAGGACTTTCTGACATCACACAACCTACCTATATTGGAACAAGAAGAAATTGAGATCCTAAATAGACCAATAGCAATCAAGAAAATCGACTATGTAATAAGAAAACTTCCTGTAAAAAAAAGCCCTGGTCCAGAAGGCTTTCCAGCAGGATTCTACAAGACATTTAAGGAGGAGATGATACCAATCCTACTG
This sequence comes from Carlito syrichta, assembly GCF_000164805.1. Lineage (NCBI taxonomy): Eukaryota > Metazoa > Chordata > Mammalia > Primates > Tarsiidae > Carlito > Carlito syrichta. Next base: position 83,218 of record NW_007259425.1, read on the forward strand.
AAGGTATTCCAGGCGATTGAGAAAGATGGAACTCTCCCCAAATCATTTTACAAAGCCAACATCACATTGATACCCAAGCCAGGTAAAGACCCAACAAAGAAAGAGAACTACAGGTCAATATCTTTGATGAACATAGATGCTAAAATTCTCAACAAGATCCTAGCAAACGGGATTAAACAATACATCTCAAAAATCATCCATCATGACCAAATAGGCTTCATCCTTGGGATGCAAGGCTGGTTGACATTCATAAAACCATAAATGTAATTAAATACATCAACAGATGTCAAAACAAAAACCACATGATTATATCATTAGATGCAGAAAAAGCTTTTGATAAAATCCAGCACCACTTCTTGATGAAAACCCTAAAACATCTAGGCATATGGGGAACATACCTCAAAGTAGTAAAAGCCATCTACAAGAAACCCACAGCCAGCATACTCCTAGATGGACAAAAATTGGAACGATTTCCCCTGAAAACTGGAACAAGACAAGGATGCCCACTCTCACCACTCCTGTTCAACATAGTATTGGAAGTCCTGGCTCGAGAAATCAGAGAAGAGAAGGCAATCAGGGGTATCCAAATAGGAAAAGAGGAAGTCAAGTTATCTCTCTTTGCAGATGATATGATTGTGTACCTTGAAAACCCAAGAGAATTTGTCAAAAACCTCCTTACACTGATAAAGGTCTTTGACAAAGTCTCAGGATCCAAAATAAATGTGCAAAAGACAATCACATTTCTTTACACCAATAATAAACAAAAGAAACCCAAATAAAAACACAGTTCCATTCACAATAGCCACAAAAAATGAAATACTTTGGTATCTTCCTACCTGAGAGGTGAAAGACCTTTACAATGAAAACTACAAAAAACTGCTCAGAGAAATCAAAGATGACACAAACAAGTGGAAAAATATCCCATGCGCATGGATTGGAAGAATCAACATTGTGAAGATGTCCATCTTACCTAAGGCAATCTACAAATTCAATGCAATACCCATCAAATTATCAGCAACATTCTTCTCAGACCTAGGAGAAACAACACAGGAATTCATATGGAAACACAAACATCCAAGAATAGCCAGAATAATTTCTCAGCAAAAAAAAAAAAAACAAAGGTGGTATCACATTACCAGACTTCAATACTATAAAGCTACAATCATCAAAACAGCTTGGTATTGGTACAGGAACAGGCATATAGATCAATGGAATAGAATTGAGATTCCAGAAGCAAAACCTCAATTTCTCAACCAACTTATCTTCAACAAAGCCTCCACCACCTACCGCTGGGGAGAGGAGAACCTATTCAGTAAATGGTGCTGGGAAAACTGGCTGACCACATGCAGGAGATTGAAACAGGACCCCTATCTATCCCCATGCACAAAAGTTAACTCCAAATGGATCAGAGAACTAAATGTAAAACCTCAAACCATAAGAACCTTAGAAAAGGAAGGAAATACTCTCATGTAAATCGGAACTGGCATCCAATTCCTGTACAAAACCCGAAACTCACAGGTCAAAAGACAGAAGATAGACAAGTGGGACCTCATTAAACTGACAAGCTTCTGCAAAGTCAAAGAAACCATCAAGAGAGCAGGGAGACAGCCTACAGACTGGGAAAAGGTATTTGCCAACAACAGGTCTGACAAAGGCTTAACATCTTGGATCTACAAGGAACACAAATGTGCTAAAAAGAAAAAAACAAACAACACCATTATAAAATGGGCAAGAAATATGAATAGACACTTCACAAAGGAAGACATCCGAGCAGCCAACAGACACATGAAGAAATGCTCAACCTCACTAATCATCAGGGAGATGCAAATCAAAACCACGCTGAGACCCACCTAACTCCAGTCAGAACGGCAATTATCAATAACTCAAAAATAACAGCTACTGGAGAGGGTGTGATGAAATGGGAACACTTCTACACTGTTGGTGGGAGTGTAAACTAGTGCAACCTCTGTGGAAAGCAGTGTGGAGATTCCTAAAAGCTCTAAATATCAATCTCCCATATAACCCCGCAATCCTCCTACTGGGAATATATCCTGAGGAACTCAAATCACTCTATGAAAAAGATACCTGCACACGTATGTTTATTGCAGCGTTGTTTCCAATACCAAGAGCCTGGAAACAACCATGTTGCCTATCTAAAGCGGACTGGATTAAAAAAATGTGGTACATATACACGATGTAATACTATGCAGTCATAAAAAAGAACAAAATCATGAATTTCGTAGCAACCTGGATGGAACTAGAGTCTATAATACTGAGTGACCTCTCACAGAAACAAAGATCCGAGTATCACATGTTCTCACTCATATAATGGACCTTGAACATCCAATGTAATACCATAAGAAAATGACTGATAGTAGTGGGAAAGTATGGGGGGGAGGGCGATGGGATTAACGGTAGCAAATATCTGTCTGGGGATGGGGAAACATCTCTTATCAACAGGGTGCCTGAATGAAACATATTTGTATACCTAACCTTTAACTGAACCCCATAACATCATTATAAAAATATTGATTAAAATAAAAAATAAAATTTTTTTTTAAAAACCTGAGCTCAAGAACACGAGGTTGAATACAATAAAAATGTGACAGGAAACCCCAGAAGGAACGTGAGCAGCGAACCAAAGATAACCCATGCAGGCTGTTACACCTCATGTATGTGAACATTGGAAAGTTGACAGTAATTTCTCTTACTCAGTACTTAAGAAAAAAGTAAGGATACTTACACAGAAAACAAAGATAGAATTATTAATTCCAGGTGGGAAAAAACTATACAAGAAAGGAAAATTTCGTAACATGTAACTTAACTCCACAGAAAACAATAACAGAGTTGGAAAATAAACAAGCATTGCTGTTTTCCTAAAAATCACAACATAATTCAATTAGAGCGACTGGGGGACAAGATGACTTAAAAGCAGGAAATGGTCTTCTATTCTAATAGAGAGTAAACAGTGCCTATAACTGATTTATCAAGAGATGGCAGCATAAGTTTATTTAAAATATGAAAGTAAATGCTAAAAGAAATCAGTAAGGAAAGACAGTAGAATGGTGCTCTCTCCAAAGTGTCCACACTCTGCCATTCAGAACTAATAAGGGAAAAGGGGCTTTGCACATGAAATTAGGTAAAAGAAATCTCCAGAGAAGATCATTTTGGAGATTATTCAGATGAACCCTAAATGCAATAGCAGTTGTTTCTTGTTAGTTTAAAAAAGCCTGGCACTTCCTCATGTCTTTCTTGCTCTCGCCCTTGCAGTGTAACCCGTGTGCTCGCTCTCCTTCAACAGTGACTGTGAACTCCCAAGGCCTCACAAGAATATAAGTTAGCCAGCCTCAGGTATTTATTTTCTTTTCTTTTTTCTTTCTTTTTAGTTGGAGTCTCACTGGGTTGCCCAGGCTGGAGTGCAGTGGTACGTTCATGGATACGCCAGTATCAATCTGCTGGGCTCTGGTGATCCTTCTGCTTCAGCCTTCCAAATACCGGAACTTAGGTACATGCTGGCATGCCCACTAATTTTTTATTTAATGTAGAGATAGGTCTTACCAAGTTGCCTGGGTTGGTCTTGAACCTGCAGCCTCAGGCAATCCACCTGTCTTGGTCTCCCAAAGTGCTGGGATTACAGGCTAAGCCACCGAGCCCAGTAAGGTATTTCTTTATAGCAATGCAAAATGGACTCATACACACATATTTCATTGATAACTATAATGGCAACTAGGGTTTTTCTTCCATAAATCACTATGGACATATCGTTCTTTTCTACCTCATCACAGAGTTACCTAAAACAAGACATTTTAAAACTAATCTCATGCCAGCTTATTTGATGTGACTTTAAATTTTAAATCCCATGAAGAATATTTTCCAATATTCCATGTTTATCTTTTGATACAACTTCCAAAAATACATTAATGGCTTTCTTTCCTGTATTGAAATCATAGTAATAAAAAACATGCTTGGTAATGACCTACCTAAAACTTTTGGATTTATTAGGACACTGTATTAAGAAAAAAATGGTTTTGAAACACCATGCCCAAGAAACACAATAATAGACTGGAAGAGAAATTACTTGAATATTTGAGATGGAGGTTAAAGTAAAAATTCTACAAACTGGCCAACACCACTTCTATTTTACTACAGAAGTACCTACACAGGCCTTCAAAAGAGAGAAGACAAAGATCAGAAAAAGTATTCAGGGTCTGAGGAAAAGACTAATAGACTATGGGTAGTTGATTCACATAGCAACGCTTTTAAGTTTTTTTACATCATCTTCCAAATGATGGGTTTCCAAAGCAGCAGATGAAGTTTGGAATCTTTCTGAAGATGTAAGATGTAAGTGGCCAGTGGTCCCAGCAATTAAATATATTATTCGTTATATGTACAAAGAGCCAGGAAACCAAGAAACCAGAAAGGATGTGGAAACACAATTCAATAAAGACAACTTTAACATCAATTTCCACTGTAATTTTTGAAAACAATTAGTAGAAACATTCATTTTAGGCCATACAAATGCTTTTAAAGGATGTCATTCGGCACTCCTCTTATCCTTCTTATTCATTGACTTTCCTGTCTCACTCCACAAGCTTCTAGTTGTAACCTTCCTCTCAACACTAATTCAATTATCATACTACCATGTCATCTAGAGGATATACAGTAATTCCAAAATGAGGAGCAACCCTGTTGAAAGAAAGAAAGAAAGAAAGAGAAATAAGGAAAGAAAGAAAGAGCTAATTATCTTGAAGTCAGAATCAAAAATAGAAATATTTTTAGCCAAAGTCATTTTAGGTACATTTTACCTTTCCTGTCTTATAATTAAAATACATTACTAATCTAGGATTTTGTGGGACTTCTTCAGATAAACAACAAATAACTTCAGAGGCAGAGATTTCAAAATAGAATTCATACTTCACTAAGCTATTGTTTCTTAGGCTCTTTCAGATTGCGCACTCCAAGGACACTCATTTAATCTCAGATTATAACGGTTTACCAGGAGTAAATGTGGGCTCACAGGAAAACAACATAGCCAATTTAGCCCTACAGAGAATTAGAATATCATTCATTCACTGCTGTTTAGTATAAAAACAAAGGTTGATTTTGTAAAAATAAATCATAAAACACATATAGGTTTGTGAACCAAAAGGCTGGCTGTGTGCCTAAAATTCTGAATAAGAAACAAACAGTTAGATTGGCCCCAAGAGAGAATGTAAAAGCCACACCCAACGTGGAAGAACAGCCAGACATATGGAGATCTATGGATATCTAGGGATCTGGGAATACTGCTCAACCAGAAATCACCAGATGAGGTCAGAGTACTCTTTAAGAGAAAACCCTAACAAACCATGCTGCCTATTGAAGTTATACTGAATTTTTAAAATGTGGTACATATACACAATGCAATATTATGCAGCCATAAAGAAGGACAAACATATGGACTTCGCGGCAACTTGGATGGATTTAGAGTCGATCATACTCAGTGATCTATCACAGAAACAAAGAATAGAGTACTACATGTTCTCACTCATAAGCAGACCTTGAACAAGTATAATCATACTCTAACAAAGGGATTGAGAGTAGTGGAAACCTGCCAGGGGAGGAGGAGTGGAATTGGCAGTTGAGGGAAACTGCTTGGGGATGGGGGGCACACTTCATCAACAAGGGCACATGCATAATGAACATTTGTATACCTAACCCTGAATTGCAACCTACATCTATAAAATTAAAAAATGGAAAAAAATGAATTTCTAAAAAAGAGCAAAACCTGGTGTTGTCCCAATTATCAAGCTAGGAACCTTGCCAGCAGGGTTGCCAGTTAACAATTTAATAAACCCAACTATGAGACAGCAGAAATTACAAATAGTTCTAGTAAGAGGTCAGAAGGGGTCACATAATTTTGGTAAGAGGTATAGCAGGCCAGTTAAATCTCTGAAAAATAGAGGGCCCATTTGACGAAGGCTTAGACCCTTGAATCTGACATTTCCCAGGCCAACCCTAGTAATTTGCCAGGTTGTTCATCTCGTATTTCAGATGATGTCTGACTGTCAAGGTTCATGAAACTTCATTACTGATACAGAGAGTTTCATTTGCCTCATGAAGCTGTAACTCCTGAGAATATGGGCTTTGGGGAAATGAGAATTTAAATTTAAAAAGGACAAACACAAATGTCAGTTTAAAGAGGTCAATTTAAAGATGAGGTAGAAGAATTAAACACTGACTGGATTTGAGGGAATAATTTTTTCATTCAATAAGTATTAGGGGAGCTGCACAAATTGATATTACCAGAGATTTAACAAAGTGGTTGCTAAAACAAGTAATTTACAGAGGTTGGTAAAATCCATGGCTTGTGTTTGCACGGAAACTAAAACTTTAGGAAGCCAAAGAATGGATTTCTCATGAAATTTAAGTTACAGATATATGGCTTTCTCTGGCCTGGACACACAGATGTTGTTAGATGAACCTCCACAAACTGTAAACAGTGTGGACACCTCATGAAGCACTAATGGACATGAACATCTCTGCAGCCTGGATCTTCTGGCTGAACAGTTCTTAGAAGCTTACATTTGATAGCAGAAGACTAAATATGTCTCAGTTTCAACTGCTCCCAGAATAATGACATACCCAGAGATTTCAGCAAAACAGGGTCTTAAATAACAGACTTTAGAGATTTGCATTTAGTAAATGGTTTTGGGCATTACCACTGAAAGACACATGCTTTGACAGAATTAAATTCACACAGAAAAGCAGATGAATGGGCATGGACAGTTTTGTACTATAGCTCCTGGGACCCACCAGCAATAGTCTAAATATAAATGAAGCCAACAAAGAAACCTCAAGCAACAGAACTGGTCAGCATGTGGGTACTCTCCACATCATAAAGGCATGATCAAGGATTAACCAGGGACTAGAGAAGGGGAAGGAGGGGTATTAAAAGGGCTGGGATGAATAAAAATGAAAAAAAAAATACTAGATGAGAACACAGTGCCATGTGAGGGAATTAAGTTTCTTAAGAGGAAAGCAGTAGACTGGGACAGAGCCAAGTGAATTTGCTCATGACCTAGTCCAGCAAGCTTCTGCAGTGAATCCATATGGGCTACTGTATTGTGTACTGTATTGTGTACTGTATTGTGTCACTGTATTGTGACACAGACCACCAGGAGCCAGGGGAACCACTTGAGTCAGGAGCTGGAGCACAAGCTTTGGCCTTAGCAAGTCCCGAGGAGTTCTTTAATCTTTTCATTTCTACCTAGTGCCAACCTTCCTACTATTTATGTTATTAATTACAAAAACATGCATTGTCAAACTTAGTATGTCTGAAATTGGGATGCACTTTTAAATAGATTGTATCTGAGATTAAAGAATCTATGATATTACAACTCCTAAACTGACCTCAACACATGAAAGAGAGAAGAGACCTGCAGCCTCATAGGTGCACAGCAGTAGGGAGATGACCTAGAGTCCAACCTGTCAGTTACTGGAGAGTACTGAAAACCTGGTACGAGAATGGGTGACTGAATATCTAGATCTAGTTGTGCCTGTCATCTGCCTGACTACTTAGTGAGGAATATTTTACAAGTCTAAAACAACACACTGCCCAGAGGATTCTGTCCTTATCAAACAGCTATCCTCTATGTAACAATCACAACAACATGTAGTCTAGGTAAGAGGGTTGCATATTCAGGGCATGGATATGTGTGTATATCCTCAAAAACCTTATTCCTCATCTATCAAGCAAAGCAAGTCAGTCACTTTAAAAATAGTAAAATAGGTGGGGGAAGTTTATTAACTACTGGCAATATCAAGCAGCCTATGATTTGGATCAAAATGCACAATTAGCTCTATTTGCAACCATATTGTGATGATAAAGAATCAAATATGCTTTTTAGGGCCAATTCTGAATACATATTCTGTAATGCTACATAGCTCTTGCACTTGGAAACCAATATTCACTTCAACCCCAAATGGGTTTGAGATTTTTCTACTATCAATTGAGAAAATATCCTCATGCCTTGGTTAGCTCCAAGATAAGATACTAGTACTCAAAGTTCAGGGTCACACTAAGGAAGGACCCCTGGCCAGACCATCAATGAGCTGAAGAAGCAGCAGCAGCACTAGGAATATTAATAGCCATAGGATCTTGAGAATGTCCCCATTCCTTGTAGAAGAGACAACCCAGGACTGAGGAAAGTTGGAAGACCACAAAAGGGAATACCTCCCAAACCCAGATTGGAAGGATGTTTTCCAGGCTGCAATACAATGAAAAAGAAGATCACAAAAGAGCTACTTTGGGGCCCTAAAAGTTCAAAATTGTTATCAGAAATATATTCCTATGTTCAAAAAGATAAGGATAGGAGAAGGCAGAGACATCCCAAGTAGAGCTGGACCATCTACTTACCCCCAAAGAACCCACAGAGCATTATTCCATTAGGTTCCTAAGTCCAATACAGGGGAAAATTAGTGGGAATAGAGAATGCCATTAAGACCCCAATATGGCTGTACTGATGAGTTGGGATACTAGGAAATTAAAACAGGCACATCTGAAGGTGATACCATGGGCAGCTCACAGGCCTCCAATAAAACTGGAGAAAACACAGCCAGGCTTGGTGGCTCAGCTTGTAATCCCATGCCTTTGGGAGGCTGAGGTGAGTGGATTGCCTGAGCCCACGGGTTCGAGACCCGCCTGGGCAACTTGGCGAGACCTCATCTCTACAATAAATCAAAAAATTAGCCGGGCGTGGTAGCGCGCGCCTGTAGTACCAGTTACTTGGAAGGCTGAGGCAGAAGGATCACCAAAGCCCAGCAGGTCGAGGCTGCGGTGGCCAGGAGAGTGCCACTGCACTCCAGTTGGGGCGACAGAGTGAGACTCCAACTAAAAAAATAAACAAAACTGGAGAAAACAGAACACAAACGTCAGAACCAGAGAGCTCAGGATACTACTTCAAAACACCGCTCTGTTTTAATAATAATAACTATTAATTACCAGTAGGTGGAGACTTTCCCAATTAAGTACCATCTAAGTTGACTACAGGGTCCTGCTAGAATCAACCTTCTGCTGTTGGGAGTCCCAAGTTTGACACTCAAACAGATGGTCAACCATTAGGACAGAACTCACAAGGCCAACTCACTGAAATGGATAAACTCCTTTTCACATAGAAGCATGGGGCCCAGCAGAAAGAATGAATGGTACATGAATAAAAGAAACCATGGTCCAGGGGACATGCTCAGCAGACACAGTACTTCCCTTCATGGGCAGGGTCAAAGCTTAAGGAACAGAGATTACAGGAAATCCAACACTCCTTGCACAGAATCCAGGTTTGTCTCAATGAAAAGACTCATAATTATTTGGATGTCCATCTACCTGACTCCTTTTTTTCTTTCAAGTGGTTCAACTTGAATGGGAGATGCCCCCTAAAACTGAAAACGCAGAGAAGAGTTCTCACCACTAGAGTTAAAAGTCACTACACTGCTCTTAAGTGTTCACTTACCCAGAAGCTTTTTGCTAAGGAGGACCTCAAAAGCCTGGCCACTGATGTTGAGTTAAAATAAAAATATATTGCACAAATAGACAAGGGATAATCCAGTAGTGTCAAAATATTTTTCTTCAGGTATTAATAAAAACATTTACATAATGGGAAAATGCACATAATATATATTCTATATGAGAAAAAGGTACAAAATAGTATATAAAGTATTATCCTAATTTGAAATTATACAAATATGTATGTGCATAGAGGTGGTATGTATATATTTATTTTTAAAAACTTTTATAAAATTTTATATCCTTTGACACAACTATATGGGCCTTTAGTAAGTGCTGTGCACATAATTTACTTACAAATGTATTGATCACATCATTTATCAGAGTAAAACACAAAAACACTCAAAAGCTAAAAAAAGAAAACAAATTCAGCATTTCCCAAACGTGTTTTCTCTGTGTGTGTGTGTGTGTATGTGTGTCAAGGTCCCATTCTGTCACCCAGGCTGGAGTGTCATGGCTCAATCAAGGCTCCCACAGTTTCTATTTCCTGGGCTCAGGTGATCTTCCCACCTCAGCCTCCTAAGTAGCTGGGACTACAGGCATGTACCACCACACCCACCTAATTTTCTGACTCTAAAACCAAAATTTTGTAGAGAAGTGGTCTCACTGTGTTACCCAGGCTTGTCTCCAAATCCCAGGTGCAAGTCTTCCTCCTGCCTTGGCCTCCTGAAGTGCTGGGATTATAGGTGTGAGCCACTGCATCTGGCCTTTGTTCAGACTTATAAGGTAATATATATGATAGTGGCAGTAATGTGATAAAGTAAGGGAAAACACTAGAAGCACTAAAAGTTTTCAGTGAAAATAAGCATGAACCAGAAAAACTGCTGGGCATAGTTGCACATGCTTTGGAGGGTGCGGCAGGAAAACACTTGCACCCAGGAGGTCAAGGCTATGGTGAGCTGTGACCCTAACACTGTACTACAGCCTGGGTGAGAGAGTGAGACCTGTGGTGGGGGTGGGGGGACAGACAGGGAGAGACAGGGAGAAAGAGAGAGTGATAGAGAAGGAGAGAAAGGGAATGGAAGTGGGGAGGAAGGGAGGAAAGAAAAAAAGAAAAAAGGCAGAGAAAAGGAAGAAAAGGGAGGGATATAAAGGAAAAGGAAGAAAGAAAAAGGAGGGAAGAAGGAAGGGGAAGGAAGAAAGAGAAGGAAAGGGGAAGGAAAAGGAAGGAAAAGGAGGAAGAAGGAAGGAAAAAAAGGAAGGGGAAGGAAGGAAAAGGAAGGGTGGAAGGAGAAGGCAGAGGAAAGGAAGAAGGGTAAGAAAGGGAAAGGAAGAAGAGAGAAGAAGGAAGGGGAAGGGAGGAGAAGGATGGAAGAGAAAGAAGAAAGAAAAGAAGGGGAAGGAAAAGGAAGAAGGGAAAAGAAGGGGAAGGAAACAAGGTGAAGGGAAAGAAATGAAGGAAGGAAAGAGGAAAGGGAAAGGAAAGGAGGAGAAAAAGGGGGGAGGAAAGAAAGGAAGGTAGGGAGAAAGAGAGGGAAAAAAGGAGAGAAAAGGTAATAACTGAACCACAAAGAAGAACAGTAGGAGACAGTAAACAGAACTCAAGAGCCCACTCTGTGTGACAAACACCTGACAATTCAAATCAACCCCAGCTCTGCCACATACTATTGTCATTAAATTTCTGAGACACATTTTCTTCCCATAAAACTACAGTCACAGCTGTGAAGTTTAAATCATGCTTAAAAAGCACAGATCCTGGCAGGTAGTAATTGTTTAAAAATGACAAATACGTACAATTAAGAATGAAATGAGAATGCAGACTACAGGCTGCCATGCCTAGAATGCACATGCAAAGAGCAAGACTAAAGAGAGAGACACAGGGTGGACTGCAGTAAACGGGACAATGTCCTCCCCCACCAACTGGGGAAGCTCGCATCATCTGCTGCCAAGTGTCAAGTGTGGGCCTACTCTTGACACAGCTTGGGATTTTTATCAAAAGAGGGCAGAAATCTCTATTTCCAAATAAAATTTCACACCTTTGAAACAATTACAATTAACACAAGTTTTACTACCACAAGGCCTAAACAAGACATATCTGCAAACCAGTTTGCAATTTCTGAACTAAACCTTTAAAAAAACATACATTATATAACTTTTCAATTGCTATTAAAATTTCAGTGTAAGTATAAAGTACACAAAATCATTTTCATTTTGTTTTATGTATGGCACTTTTCAAGATAAAATCCCTAAAATACAACACTCTACCTTCTATATAATGTTTAATTCCGGTGTGATCAATGTTTTAGAAATGGCTTTCTAATACACTTGTCCAGAAAAGGAAGTATCAGGTTACCAAAGCAATTGGGGTTTACTACTAAATGCAAAACCAAAGCTGTGTTAGAAATTCCAATCTTGGCTCATACCCTCTTTTTGAAAACTTGCCCCATCTACAAAACCTGTAGAAAAAGATGAGTGCACTCGCCAAATCTAATTGGACCAGGATAGGCAAATCCAAGTTTCCCTTCTGAGTATCTGAACTTGGCATACAGACTCAGTTATTTGGGCATGGGAGTGGAGCTGTAACTGTGTGACTTCAGAACCTACTGGCCATTTGGTACAAAAGTAAGCAGGGAAGGAAGGTAAACAAAGAAAAACAGAAGAAATATGCAAAGTAGAAATGTGAGACAATGTGAGGCACTCCAAGACATACAGAGACAGACACACACGTAGAATACCATACTAATCATAGGAGCATTCTTACATGGTTGGGATGAACCTTATTTCTATGAATTACATCTGTATCACCTTTTACTTAGGCAACTTTGAATAAATTTCTTTTCTTGCAAACAAATAATTTCTAAGAAGGTAAGACAAAAAGGAATTAGTATTTAATCTGAAGAAGAGTGTGATAAATTAAGGTGCACGTTGTAATCCCTAGTGCAATGCAACCACCTAAAACACACACAAATAAAAATTTTAAGGAATACTTTAAAATAATGTAATTTTCTATTTACGACAACAAGCAGAAAGGGAGGAACCAAAAGTACTTTTTTACATAGAAAACAAATAGCACAGTGGCTGCTGTCAGTCCAGCCTTATCAATAATTACATTAAATATGAATAGATTAAACTTTACAATCAAAGACAGATTGCAAGACTGGACAGAAGTTCTAACCATATGCTATCTGTAAAAGGGGCTAAAAAATAAATAAACTGGTAGTAGTTAAGCTCAAGTATGTACTCTGACCTTTCACACAGTTAAAAGTTTCTTCCTGAAAACCGAAAGTTGCACCTGCTGGCTATGCTTAATTACTTAACTTGCTTCTTCTGCTTCTGTCAACCTCGCAGGCTTTGAGTTCCCATCTAGGCTAGCCAGTTGCTGCAGTTTGACCTGCTTGAGAAAAAAATCCCTAGGCCAAGGAAATCAGCACTTGCCAGGTTGTGGTTTTACTGAACCTTGGCTAATAAACCTCTCAGTTTTTTAATGCAACTCTGTGTCTGTTTCTGTTAATTGACCTCTGGGACTCTACTTCACTGTCTACAAGAAAGATACTTCAGATTCCAAGATGTACACATAGATTTAAAAGAATGAAAAAAGATATGCCATGCAAACACGAATCAAAAGAAAGCTGGAAAAGATACATTAATATAAGACAAGAGACATCAGAGTAAAGAAACTAAGAGGGACAAAGATGGACATTTCATAATGATAAAAAGCTCAACAATCAGGAAGATATAACAATTATAAACACATACACACTTAGCAGCAAAATCCCAAAATACAGAAAGCAAAAGCTCACAATAGAATAAAGGAATAGATAATACAATAATAAGTGTGCAGAAAATAATAATACAATAATAAGAGTGCAGAAAATAATACAATAAGTGTGCAGAAAACCATAAAAACACAACTAAACAACACTATAAACCAACTTGACCTAACTGACATTTGTAGAAGCCTCCATTCATCAACAGCAAAATAGACATTGAAATATTTTCCAAGGTAGACCACGTCCTAGCCTATACAACTGTTAATTTAGAAGGACTGAAATCATACAAAGTATGTTTACTCCAAGAGAAAATAAAAAATAAACAGAACAAAATCTGGAATATGTTCATTTAAGAATTAATCTATACACTTCCAAATCCATGGGTCAAATAAATCACAAGTGAAATTAGAAAATATTTTAACTGAAAAAAATAAAAACACAAAATTCAAAATCTATAGGAAGCAGCTCCAACAATGCTTAGAGAAAAATCCGGAGCTTTGCAAAGGAATAAAGGTCTCCAATCAACAACCTAAGCTTCTACCCTAAGAAACTAGAACAGGCCCTGGGCTTAATGCTGGAGACTTGATGGGGGGACCAGTTCGAGGCTGGCCTGGAGCCTGAAGGAGGCAGGAGGCTGAGGGCTGGGAGGCGGGGCCTGGGCGGCTGAAAGCGAGGCTGCTGGCCAGGTGGGAGGCGTAACTGCATTCTCCTCGGGAGCTGACCCTTGGTGTCGCCGTCGGCACTTTCCCCCGCGGGGTGGGTGACATCTTGCAGGCCAGGCCTTTGAGGACGGAAGCGTCGCAGCCCTCGCCCGCTCCACGCCCTAGTCCAGCTCAGTGGCTTCCTCAGGCAGAAACGTGCCCAGCGCCAGGCGGCAGAAGCTGACCGGCCGCGGTCCCCTGCGGCTGCTGCAGAGCCATTTGCATCCCCAACAGGCTCCCTGTGGTTGGCGGGTAGCCAAGATGGATGGACCGGCTGTGCCGTTGTTCTGCAATGGATGCGGAACCGCCCCGCTCTGTCCGGACGTGGGCCAGTATGGGAGCCCACAAAGACATCCTGGAGCTGTGACGGAGGAAGCCGTCGGATGTCATCGCTTCCCGCCGCGGGGTCGCTGCAGGCAGGACCACAAGCTCTCCGGCAGCCTTGCGCCTCATGCGGCTGACAAGGTGCGCAGGCTGGGCTATGAGCCACGCACGGTCATGTCGCATATCGGATTCTTGTGTGCAGTGGTGGCCGCCGACGCCCGTTTCCCAAGGAGACCATCTACGTCGAGCCTGTTCCCAATGTGTCACCAGATCGGGTTCCCTCGCAGCCTCCAGTACGCAGATGAGGAGCAAGTTGGACGACACCATGGGGCTCTGGGAGTCCTGAATTCCTACCGGCTGGTGAAGAGTCCACATGTATATTTTTTGAGGCTACCCTCATGGATCCCTTCCATAAAGCTATCAGAAGAAATCCAAACACTGGGTGGATCACCAAGCCAGTCCACAAGCACCTGGAGATCCGTAGACTGACATCCTCGGCCGCCAGAGCCACAGCGCTGGGAAGGGCCCCAAGCTCTCCACCACCACCCGCGGGTCCTGCTGCGTGCCTGGAGGAGACCAACCACGCTACGACTACACCTGCTGCCAACCTAGTCGTGTTTGTAAAACCACCTCAATCAACAATTGAGGACAAAAAAGAAAAAGAAAAGAAAATAGAAAAATAGAACACATTAAACCCAAAGTAATCAAAGAGAACTAAATATAAAGATTGGCATGGAAATAAATGTAGAAACACAGAGCAGAAATACAACAGAGGAGGCGGGGAAAAACCAGTGAAGCCCAAAGTTGTTTCTTTGACAAGATCATGGTTAAAATAGGGGTAGTGTGGTGCCAAAATAAACAATGAAAGTAGGAACAACACTTCCAACACTACAGAATTTAAAGGCTGTGAGAGAATATTGTAACAACTTTGTGCGAATAAATTATACAAACTCGACAAAATATGTAGATTCCTAGAAAGATACAAATCACCAAGACTGCTTTAAAAAGAAATATAAATTCAGAATAGATCTATCACAAGAAGTTAAATGAGTTCATACAAATCTTCCCACAAAGCTTGTCACTGACATGTAAAAATAATTAGCCTGGGTCAATAGAGACAGACCATAAAACTGGCCACAGGTACTAGGAAAACTTGTTAGGGGATTTTAAGCAAGTCATTTAATACCCTCTCTGGCTCTTCATTTTCTCATCTACATAAGGAAATGGACTTCAGGCATTCCACAGGTAGGATGCTAATAAATAAAAATTCCCTAAGAGTTCTTTGTGGCTTAGGGCACAGTAAGATGCATAATCTCTTTCAATTTCCAAAAGAAGTACTTGCAAGTCAATCAACAAGGGTATTTTAAAAATCATTTATCTGCGCATAAAGAGCTAAGAATGAAGTTAGCATATCAATGGATAGGTGAGTATTTATAACAGGATACCTGGAAACCGCTGCTAGACATTTTATACATGCTCTAGAAGACAACAAGAAAAATTTCAAGTCACTCATTCTAATAGGAAAATCAGGGAATAACATTTCCTCACTGCTAAAAGTTACAGAGGACTGACAAGTGTGTATCCTACATTTAGATTGCAAAATTCCAAGTTACATTCTTAGGTTGATTTCTGTAAGTCTGGAGATCATCACTGACCATTTCTACTTATCCAGTATGCTGAGGCAACTAATGAGGACATAACTTGTCATCAAAAAGAATACAGAAACTGAGGGATTATGAGAAAAAAGGGATCTTCCCTCTGTATGGAGGCAGCCTCTATGATGGTCCCCAACGGTCCCTTCCTACGGAATTCTTACTCTCTTGTAAGCCTGTCTTCTTGCATGTAGGCTAGACTTGAGGACTTATTTCTAACAAGCAGAATATGACTAGGATAACTATATGTTACATCAGAGTAGTCACAAATAGACAGGGTCTCCCATCTTGAATCTCCCCTCACTTTACCAGAAGCTATGTTTTGAGCTGCCCTATGTAGAAGTGCAGGAGGCAAGAAACTGAGGCCAACAACCTGCAGGAAACTGAATCCTCCAGCAGTGGAGCTTTCAGACTGCATTTATGATCAGCAATTAACTATAATCTCATGAGATAACTGAGCCAGAGGCACCTAGGTAGGTACTACCCCAATTCCTGATTCACAAAAAAGCTACTACGATTGTGTGGTGAGAACAAACAGAGTGGCTGCCTAGGGCTGGTTGCATGGGAAGAAGGAGGTAATAGCTAATGGCTACGAGGTTTCCTTTGGAAGTGATGAGAATATTCTACAATTCATTGTGCTGATGGTTGTACAATACTGAAAATATACTAAAAAGCTTAAACTGTACACTTTAATGATTAAACAGTATGGATTATAAACTGCATCTCAAAGCCGTTCAGAAAAGATAATTAACATACCTTCTATCAAGTCACTTCTGAAATCTTACATGGAATTCTGACTATTTCAAAAGAATTAAGAATAGAAAAGTTTTTTTTTTTGCAAAAATAATTAAACTGATCTAGAGAATGAAAGTGACTTCAGGTAAAAGCACTCTTAAAAGACAAGACAATGGCAAGATGGTGACAGGGCAACCCGGCATCTGAAGCCCTCTGCAAGGGAGATCTGCAGTGGGTCTCTGACTCTCACCCCGGGGGACTGGGGACCCAAGCATCGCAGCCTGCTCTACAGACAGAGCTCAACCGCTGCCATTGGAACGACTGGACAGTTTTGACTGCATTCCAAATGGTCCTGCCGCCGCTGCCCCTCCCCCCACCACCACTGCCACTGCGGTCGCCGGCGCCACCGCCGCAGCCTCTGGGAGGGGTAGCATATCACACCACGTGGCCCGAGAAGATCCACAATGAACCGCTTCAGGGAAGATCTGCTGGGATCGCTGCCACCTATCCTGTGTCCGAGACTGTCCTGCCCGCCCAGCATAGGGCTCCTGTTGCCTGCTCGGAGGCAGGCAGCCATCTTGTTCCTGTCCGGCCCCACCCCCTCTGGGGCGAGCAGATGAGATAGCACCACCTGCTGGCGATTCAAGGTAACAACACCAAAACGGGAGAAACAAGCTTGATAAAGACATAGACCAAACTGCTGAAGGAAGGTTAATCTGAACAGTCCTTCACAGCAGATCAGGGGCAATTGACTCTAACTCCAAACTAATTTACCAGCTTGAAAAGAAAACTAGAAATCAGACCTGAAAGGATATTGGACTTAAACGAAAGGTCTCAGAGTGTGCTTCATTGATTCTATCAGTTTAATGACTTAAATCTATTCCTACTGTATTGTTCCCTTTTTTCTTTTTTCCTTTTCCTTTCCTTTTCTTTTCTTCTCTCTGTAAACCATATCTTTGTATAGAGGAACAGCACACTAACAAGGTGGTTGGTTAGCTTGTATATTAGCATCACTATATGTTTTATTCTTGTTTGTATGAGAGTTGGTTCGACTGTAGCTGTGGTCTATTGTTTTTATCTGTTTCAGTATAGGCCTCTCCCTCTATTTGTTGGCACACTCGTTTATTTCCCCCCTTACTCCTCTATCTCTCCACTCCCCTCTTCAACCCACTATCTGCTCAATTCTCTCCCCTCTGTTAACCACATTTTATTTCAGGGAGTAAACCTACAGCCCCACTGCACGGACAGATTCCAGGACAGTGGGAAGTGGGTTCCACATTATCCACACGCCTGTCAGCAAATACCAGGACCTGCAGACAGATTTTTGAATCACAGCTTTCCCCTTAAATACAGCTCAAAACTGCAAAAAGGACCACCTCCAACCTACAGTGCAACGTCAGAATTGAACAAAGTAAGAGGACATACATAAAGAATAGGAGATTGAACAAACAGAAGTAAAACCAATCCCTTTGCCCCTGAATAACAGAATTAAAGAAGATGGTGACGTGGAGAGAAGGGAAAAGTAGAGAGGGGTAAAAAACCGCACAGATGAAGAAAAACCAAAAGAAGAATATAGGTCCTACACAGACCCCTGGGAAATCAGATACTGAGAAAACAGATTCTGGAACACAGACAATGAAGAGTCCCCAGAATGACTGGTTACATGAAACAAACCCAGACATCAAGACATTAATGGAGAGAATTAAAAAAATTGAGGCGAGACAAGAAAAAAATATGAAGGAGCTGTTGTCAGAAATGACAGCAGTAAAGAATACTGTGATGGAAATGAACAACAGACTAATAAGCATGGAAAGCAGAATCAGCCAAGCAGAAGAAAGAATCTCAGAGCTCGAAGACCGAAACACAGAACTAACCCAAACTGTCAAAAGCATAGAAAAGAAGCTCAAAAAGACAGAACAAAACCTGCAAGAGATGAATGATCACTTCAAGAGACCAAACCTAAGAATAATTTGGCTTCCTGAGGCAGAAAGAGAAACAGAAGCCACGCTGGAACAAACATTTCATGAAATCATTCAAGAAAACTTCCCTCACCTCATTAAGAATGAAAAAATTCAAACACAAGAGATTCAGAGAACCCCTGCAAGACAACAAACAAGAAGACCAACTCCCACACACATAATAATTCGCCTAAACGAAGTAGCTATGAAAGGAAAATCCTAAAGGCAGCAAGAGAAAAAGGCCAGACTATCTACCAGGGAAAACCAATTAGAATAGCAGCAGATTTATCCACAGAAACCCTTCAGGCCAGAAGAGCCTGGAGCCCTATCTTCAAAGTTC
Organism: Carlito syrichta; assembly: GCF_000164805.1. Classification (NCBI taxonomy): domain Eukaryota; kingdom Metazoa; phylum Chordata; class Mammalia; order Primates; family Tarsiidae; genus Carlito; species Carlito syrichta. Next base: position 102,179 of record NW_007259425.1, read on the forward strand.
TAAAAGAGAAACAATTTCAACCAAGAATAACCTACCCAGCCAAACTAAGCTTCATTAGTGAGGGAGAATTGAAATCTTTTCCAGACATCCAATCCCTAAGAACCTACGCTACCACCAGACCACCTCTACAAGAAACACTAAAGAAAGTACTGAACACAGAAGAAAAAGAAAAAAGAACAACAGCATTCTTCACAAGAGTACAGGCAAAAGATTAAAAACACACATGAAACAATTCCAAAACCCAAAAAAAGACAACAAATAAACAGGATCAACTCTGTAAGAACCTTATGACAGGGATCAACTCTTGCATTTCAATTATTAGCCTAAATGTGAATGGACTAAATGCACCACTGAAAAGACATAGAATGGCAAAATGGATAAAATATCATCAGGCAACAATCTATTGCCTTCAAGAGACTCACCTCACTAGAAAGGACACCCACAGACTCAAAGTAAGAGGATGGGAAACAAACTTTCAGGCAAACGGAATACAAAAGAAAGGAGGAGTAGCAATCTTAATTTCAGACAAAATACCCTTCAAGCTATTAAAAATCAAAAAAGATACAGAAGGCCAGTACATAATGATAAAAGGCTCAATCCATCAACAAGAAATATCTATCCTAAACATATATGACCCAACATAGGTGCGCCAACTTTCATAAAGCAACTTCTTGGAAAACTAAAGAAAGATATCGACTCTAACACTATCATAACTGGGGACTTTAATACCCCACTCACAACCCTAGACAGATCATCAGGGAGACAAATCAGCAAGGAGATCCGGAAACTCAATGTGACTTTGGACCAAATGGACTTAATTGATGCCTACAGAACACTCCATCCAAAGACCACAGAATACACATTCTACTCATCACCACATGGAACATATTCTAAGATCAACCACATACTCGGACATAAATCAAGCATAAACAAATTTAAAAGGACTGAAATTCTACCAAACACCTTCTTGGACTACAGTGGAATAAAAATAAACATTGACACCAACAAAGTCCCCCCAAAACACACAAAGACATGGACACTAAACAGCATCATGTTAAACAACTCCTGGGTCAATGACGAAATCAAAACAGGGATCAAAAGATACCTGGAAACCAATGAAAATGAAGAAACATCTTACCAGAATCTCTGGGATACCCTGAAAGCTGTAGTAAGAGGGGAATTTATATCCCTACAAACACACATGAAGAAAGTGGAAGGAACAGAAATTCACAAGCTAACAAGCCACCTAAAGAAGCTGGAAAAGCAAGACCACAAAAACCCTAATTCCAGCAGAAGAATCCAGATCACCAAAATAAAAGCCCAAATTCAGGACATAGAAGACAAAAAGATAATACAAAAAATCCATGAAACAAAAAACTGGTTCTTTGAAAGGGTAAACAAGATTGATGGTCCCCTAGCTAGACTGACCAAGAAAAAACGAGAAAAAAACCAAATAAGCATAATCAGAAACACAAAAGATGAAGTCACATCTGACCCTGAAGAAATACAAAAATCATTAGAGACTACTATGTACACTTGTATGGAAACAAACTTGAAAACCAGAAGGAAATGGAGGACTTTCTGACATCACACAACCTACCTAGGTTGGAACAAGAAGAAATTGAGACCCTAAATAGACCAATAACAATCAAGGAAATCGACTACGTAATAAGAAAACTTCCTACGAAAAAAAGCCCTGGTCCAGATGGCTTTCCAGCAGAATTCTACAAGACATTCAAGGAGGAGCTGATACCAATCCTACTGAAGATATTCCAGGTGATTGAAAAAGATGGAACTCTCCCCAAATCATTTTACGAAGCCAACATCACATTGATACCCAAGCCAGGTAAAGGTCCAGCAAAGAAAGAGAACTACAGGCCAATATCTTTGATGAACATAGATGCTAAAATTCTCAACAAACTCCTAGCAAACCGGATTCAGCAATACATCTCAAAAATCATCCACCATGACCAAGTAGGCTTCATTCCTGGCATGCAAGGCTGGTTTAACATTCGTAAAACCATAAATGTAATTAAATACATCAACAGATGTCAAAACAAAAACCACATGATCATATCATTAGATGCAGAAAAAGCTTTTGATAAAATCCAGCACCCCTTCTTGATAAAAACCCTTGAACATCTAGGCATACGGGGAACATACCTCAAAATAGTAAAAGCCATCTATGAGAAACCCACAGCCAGCATACTCCTAAATGGACAAAAATTGGAACCAATTCCCCTGAAAACTGCAACTAGACAAGGATACCCACTCTCTCCCCTCCTGTTCAACATAGTATTGGAAGTCCTGGCTAAAGCAATCAGAGAAGAGGAGGCAATCAGAGGTATTCAAATAGGAAAAGACGAAGTCAAGTTATCTCTCTATGCAGATGATATGATGGTGTACCTTGAAAACCCAAGAGAATCTGTCAAAGGCCTCCTTACATTGATAAAAGCCTTTGACAAAGTCTCAGGATACAAAATAAATGTAAAAAAGACAATCGCATTTCTCTACACCAATAATAAACAAACAGAAACCCAAATAAAAAACACAGTTCCATTCACAATAGCCACACAAAAAAAGAAATACCTTGGCATCTTCCTAACCAGAGACGTGAAAATCCTTTACAATGAAAATTACAAAACACTGCTCAAAGAAATCAAAGCTGACACGAACAAGTGGAAAAATATCCCATGCTCATGGATAGGAAGAATCAACATTGTGAAGATGTCCATGTTACCTAAGGCAATCTACAAATTCAATGCAATACCCATTAAATTACCAACAACATTCTTCTCAGACTTAGAAAAAACAACACAGGAATTCATATGGAAACACAAACATCCAAGAATAGCTAGAACAATCCTCAGCAAAAAAAAAAAAAACAAAGCAGGTGGTATCACAATACCAGATTTCAAACTTTACTATAAAGCTACAATCATCAAAACAGCTTGGTATTGGTACAGGAACAGGCATATAGATCAATGGAACAGAATTGAGATTCCAGAAGCAAAACCTCAATTTCTCAACCAACTCATCTTTGACAAAGCCCACACCACCTACCAATGGGGAGAGGAGAACCTATTCAGTAAATGGTGCTGGGAAAACTGACTGACCACATGCAGAAGATTGAAGCAGGACCCCTATCTATCCCCATACACAAAGGTTAATTCCAAATGAATCAGAGACCTAAATGTAAAACCTCAAACCATAAGAACCTTGGAAAAGGAAGGAAATACTCTCATAGAAATCGGAACTGGCATCCAATTCCTGTACAAAACCTGAAACCCACAGGTCCTAAGAGAGAAG
>NW_007259425.1:106115-116668 GCF_000164805.1 Carlito syrichta
TACAAATCACTCTATAAAAAAGATACCTGCACACGTATGTTTATCGCAGCATTGTTCACAATAGCAAGAACTTGGAAAAAACCATGCTGCCCATCAAAAGAGGACTGGATTAAAAAAAATGTGGTACATATACACGATGGAATACTACGCAGCCATAAAAAAGAATAAAATCATGAATTTCGCTGCAACCTGGATGGAACTAGAGTCTATAATACTGAGTGACCTCTCACAGAAACAAAGATCCGAATATCACATGTTCTCACTCATATAATGGACCTTGAACATCCAATGCAATACTATTAGAAAACTGACGGTACTGGGAAACTATGGGGGTGAGGGGGATGGGATTAACAGTAGCAAATATCTGTCGGGGGATGTGAAAACCCCTCTTATCAACAGGGTGCCTGAATGAAACGTAATTGTGCACCTAACCCTTAACTGTACCCCACAAAACCATAATAAAAAATACTGATTAATGAAAAAAAAAGAGAAGACAAATGGGCCAGGTACTGTGGCTCACACCTGTAATCCCAGCACTTTGGGAGAGTGAGGCACGTGAATTGCTTGAGCCCAGGAGTTCAAGACCAGCCTAAGCCACATAGGTGCAACTCATCTCTACAAAATATCAAAAAGGTAGCTGAGCATGGTGGCCCATGCCTGTAGACCAAGCTACTAGGAGGATGAGGCAGGACGATCACTTGGGCCAAGAATTTTGAGGTTGTGGTAAGCTGTGTGCCACTGCACTCCAGCTAGGACAACAGAGTGAGACCTAGATTCAAGCAATAAAATAAAAGACTAGACAAGAATAAACAACTAGACACATAAAAACTGGAATAGAAGTAATAAAGTAATCTATATTTGTGGATGATGCTGCTGGATACCCCAAAAAATTAGAATAAGGGAAAAATTACTGTAAATAAGAAAGTGTAGTAAAGTAGCATAATTATAAAGCTAAGAGACATCAACAGCTGCCAGATAAAAACAAAATATAAATGTTGAACTATAAAAAGTTAAAATATTGAAAGAGCTTATCTTGCCTCTTTTTCAACAGCAGCAAGAAGAAGACAGTATCCTGGCAAAACCTGTACCCCCCAAAACTTAAAAACTCTCTTGAAAGGATTAAAAATGGACTTGGACAACATATATATCACTGTATCATTCTTAGACACAAAGATTCAACATTATAAAATTATCATTTCTCCCTAAATTAACTGACAAGTATAATTCCAATAAAAATGGCAACAGATTTTTTTTCCCCAGAGCTATTTCAAGTTAAAAATAAAGTTTCTAAAGAAAATTAAGAAAAAAGAGATAGGAACACTTGGGGAAGTAGAGAGCAATAAATAGTAGACAGAAATACAAGTTAGCCTACTAGATACTAAATAGATTTAAAGTCTCTAGAATTGAAATGATGTCAGAAGAGTAAAGACCAGAAATAGACTCAAGAATAGATTGGAATCAAATATAGGCTGACCATCCCTCTTTCAAAATGCTTGGGGCCAAAGCAATTTGCATTTTGATGTTTTGGGAATTTGGAATATCTGTTTTATCCCCTAATCCAGAAGCCACAAGTCTGAAGTCCAAAATGTTCCAATGAGTATTTCCTTTGATTGTCATGTTGGTGCTCAAAAAGTTTGAAATACTAAAGTATTTCCAGTTTCAGGTTTTCAGATTTCGGATGCTTAACCTCTTGTATATGGTAAAAATGTCATCACAAATCATTATAACATAGACTGAAGAATATGTCAATCACAAGTATTGGGACAACTGGATAGTCATTTAAGAAAAGCAAAATTGGATCCATACTTCATTATACATCCAAAGAAACTCCAAATGGATCTGAAACTGAAATGCAAAGTGAAATAATATAAGTACTAAAGACTAAAATGAGTGAAAATATTCATTATTTGGAGATAAGGAAAAAGCTTCCCAGCTCTTCTCCAAATGTAGGAGCAATGAAAGAGGAGACTGGGGAAAACCCCTCGGGTCCCCTCCCACTGTGGGAGCTTTTCTGTCTTCTCAATAAATCCTACTGTCTCACCTTCAAAAAGAAAAAGAAAAGAAAGAGGAGACATACATCAGACTACTCAACATTTATTAGTAACGTCTGCATGGCAAAAAACATAAAGTCAAAAGACAAATGACAATATAGGAAAAGATATTTAAAACTTAGATTGTGGCAAATCTCTAAGACACAAATAGTCCCTAAAAATTACTAAAGGGTATTGTCAAAAAATATTTTTAATTATTCAGTTTTTAAAAGTAAAAAGATATGACAAGTTCACAAAGAAAAATTATGCAAAAGTATCAAATGACTTTCTATTATTCATAATAAAAGAAATACACATTTAAACTATGAGACCTCAACAGCAAAACAAAACAAAAAAAACCCTAAAAACCAAATAATTCAATTCAAAAGTGAGAAAATAAGAATATATATCTCAACAGATGAATTTGGATAAATAAAATTGATGTATACATACAACAAAACATCATTCCACCCTAAAAGTTAAAGTCGATATATGCTACAATATGGATGAGCTCTGAAAACATTATGCTAAGTGAAATAGCTGGTCCCAAGCAAATAAATACTATATAATTTCACTTATATGAGGTAGCTAGGATCGTCAAAACCTTAGAGACAATGACTCCCTAGGCTGTGGAGAGTAAGGAAGAGGGAGTTATTGTCTAACAGGGAGGTTTTTAATATGTGATGACAAAAAAAAAATTCTGAAGGTGGGCCAGGCACAGTGGCTCACTTCTATCATCTCAGCACTTTGGGACACTGAGGCAGGAGGGACTTACATGGGCTCAAAGTGGAATAAATGAAACATCAAGAAGAGTACTTAATACAAACAAGTGATTGAAACACAATGACCATACTAAAAATCAAAAGCCGTAGTTCTAACTAAGAAGAAAGCTCACACCTCACTGGACACCACTGGAAGTAACTAAGGTGTCAACTCTTTATTCAAAACTTGATAATTAAAAGAGAATTAAGCATTTCTAATTTATTTTGTCTATTAAGTGCATAAAATAAATAGATAAGATTATAAAGGAAACCAAATCATTCCAAGTTATAGCAATACTAAAAATAAACAAATATGTTATCCATGTGCTTATTGGTGGCAAATCTAATAACTACTGTGATCCCAATGGAATGAAGAGCAAGACAATATTTGGAGATATCTATAATAACTGTAACGTGATATGAAAGTATCTGGTGTTACTGATGACATACTCACAGATACTGCTAACATGTCTTTGGCTTGTTGCCTACATTCATATTTGATACAGATGTTAGTTTTCAGATATACATCATGAAAAAACAAATGACTTTTTCCCCCACTCCAGAGTTTCATCCTGAATTCTACCACTGACTCTAGGCTAAGAACTCCTGTAATAGATGGGATGTAGGGGAAAATTCCAATAGACAGATTGGTCTGTCACTGAGTGAACAAACTGATCTCATAATACTGGAAGCCATACATTGGATGGTTCCTGATGTCATGAACAAGAAAACACCTAGCATTATCTAAGAAGCAGTCTTCCAAAAAAAAGTTAGAACCAAACCAGTTTCCAAATATAAGACAGACAATGGCAGGAAGAAAAGCAGGTTTGGGAGTGGGGGCTATATTGGAAGTAGAGGTTCTTTTGAGTGCATTAAGGATGTTCCAAAATTTATTGTGGTGATGGATGCACAACTTTTAATACACTAGAAGTCACTGGACTGTACAATTTAAATGTGTCAATTCTTCATTACATCTCAATTAAGCTATTACAAAACACACACACGCACACACAAACCAAAAAGCTAAGACAACACCTCCTTTTAAGCATTTCATATTTTCAAAAAAGCCCTCAGTTTTCTGATGACTTTTTTATTAGCAAAAGGGTAATGCTCTAGACTGAATGTTTGTGTCCTCCCCCCAAATTCTTACGTTGAGATCCTAACCTCAATACATAGGTCCTTGGAAAGTGAGCAGGTTATGAGAGCAAAACCCTTATGAATGGGATTGGTGCCTGATAGAGAGGACCCAGAGTGTTCCCCTACCCCTTCTGCCACATGAGGATTCAAGGAAAAGAGAGAACCAGATAGCAGGCCTTCACCAGTGTCATTTTACAAAAGAGTCTCTCTTTTTTTCTTCAAATAAAAGATCTCAAGTTTTTGTTTTTTTCTTAACTAGCCAAATTTAGAAACTACTGCTGTAGGCCCCTTACCCCAGACAGAGAGCACTTGTTTTATGGGTGAGGAAACTAGGTCTTCGAGAGTGAACGGGCTGACCACATTGGAGGTGCCAGAATGTGAACAGTTTGGAAACTACTGGGTTAATGTTCAAGGGCCATGCCCAAATATATTCACTTCTTCTTGACTAGTTCCACTCTTCTAAGTTACAGGAGCCTTGTTTGTAGGGTATGGCGTTAGAACAGTGATGATCAGAGCCTCATTTATGTGGGGAGCTAGAACACATTCAATTCAAGCATCCTTCCTCAGTTCTAGACTAAAACATAAGTGGCATCAACCATCCTGATGCTTCCACAGCTGACAAACTAGGCACCCAGAATGCCCAGGGTACCAAACCTCTTCATTAGACCACTTGATCCTTCATTGCCTCACTTTCCCCATCTGTAAAGATAAATTCATCTGTGCTACCTTCATTACAAAGTTGGTGTAAAAATCAAATGAAACAGTGTATGTGAAGGGTGCCATGAAAGAAATATCAAGCATGATTTAATTTTAAGGTGGTTTCCTCATCATTAATATTGTTATATTATACCCAATGGTTTTACATATCTGTGAGTGGCTCCAAATAGAATCACTACAGGTAGAAGAAATATTGATTCTATTAAAACCAAATAAAAGGCTACTTTGTTGGGCGGCAGGGGAAATCAGTATTTCCATAGACATATATCATTTCTGAATTTCACTAATGGCCTATTAGTGAAAAATTTCACATCCCCGCCCTTTTTGTGGCCATTTTCCAGCTACTCTCCAGTTGTTTGGGTGAGCTTTAATGTTGAGGAAAAGACTAATTATAAACTGAATTATTCTGTGTATCGTCTTGCTGTTTGTCAAGAACTATGATTTGCAGGTGTAGTAGGTCAAGCCTGTAATCCCAGTACTTTGGGATGCTGAGTTGGGAGGATTAGGCTGATCTCAAACTCCTGGGAGCTCAGGAGTTTGAGATCAGCCTAAGCAATATAATGAGTCCTTGTCTCAACAGCAACAACATAAATCCAAAAATTGTGCCTGTAGTCCCAGCTACTCAGGAGGCTGAGGCAGGAGGATCACTTGAGTCCAGGAGTTAAAGAATGTGGTGAGCTCTGATCATGCCACTGTATGGACCTCTGTCCTGGTGCATGGGTGAATGTGATTTTAGCTTCACTACTAAACTATGTGGTAGTTGCAAGGTTTGATAGTTGATAATTTCAATTGGGTTGAATGACTAATATTGTGTCATAGGTCAGAAAAAAATCTCAAATAAATATTTACCATAATTAATTCTTCACTCTCCACTTGTGTTTCCCAATCTGAATTTTATGATAAAAATAATTAAATATAAACATTTTATAATAAAGAACACATGCTCATTTACTCATTCTCTCTTGAAGTTTCCAGATGAGGAAGAGGAGGGAGGAGTAGCTGAACCTCTACCACTTGTGCTGAACAGAGATGATAGGAAGCAGAAAGTGGCTTCCGCCATCAGCTCCTTCAACCAGCAGCGAGACTGCACTGTTCTGTCACATCTATTCCTAAGTCTAGACGCTGATCTCTTCAAAGTCTCGTGGACCTGAGCCCCATCTTCCTCCATCACAACAGAGCTTACTCTTTCCCTTACTAGCAAAGAAGTTGATTGATTGTATTCAGGAAAGGCCTTAAGAGCACCCCAAGGATATCAGGTGCTCTTATCAGTACTGTGTTCAACCAAAAAAATTCCATCCTCAGAGTCCCATAAGGACAGCTGGACTCTTTCTGGGAAAGATTGTGGAATCTGAAAAGTGTGCCTAAAGTGTAAGGTAGCCAGGAGACAACACCTGAGAGAGTACCCTTGGCAACCTGGGTCCCAACCCCTCTTATAGATCTGCTCAAACTTTTCCCCCCTTTTCCCAGCCAAGACTTCCTGGAAAATTAATCTTATATATTCAACACTTCCTCTCACCCCATTGTTCTCGGGGAACCTCTGGATTTACAACCTCAGACAGTTCGCTGAGCTAATTAGGCCTAGTAGGTTTTCAAAAGACCACAAAGAGCTTTTCAGCCTCCCATTACTTCTTTGGGAAATGAACTTCATGGGCAGAACAAGTGATCTTCGTTTGTCCTGTGTATTAGGCAAGGAGGCTATTAGCAGTTAGTGCTGTATTATAAAACTCAGACCCTGTCATGATAACTCATCTGTAAACATCCTCTTTCAGTCAGTGTCTACTCTCCTGTTGTCTACACTGGGGTTCTAACACACTCTGATGAAGTAGAAGTGTCTGCTTTGGTGAGAAGTCTGAGTCTCAAAACTCCCTTATGTGTTCCTTGGGTTATACAGTATTTTTGTAGCATTTTAGGGCAGGCCAGTACCCAGTGGTGGTGATCCAAGTTACTAGGAATTGCATATAGCTATACTCCACAACCCCTGTGGTTCAGCTTAGCACCACTCCTGGGAACTCACACTGTGTGCTAGGTATCAATAATTGATGGCTGAATGTCCAAGATGATTTTCAGAAGCACCTGGAAATTGTCCCTTCCAAAGGTTCTGGCAAAACTGTCAAAATATCAGAAATATACAACTGCCTCAAGCTCTCTTTTGATGCAATTGGGGCTGAGAAAAATGATGTGTGTCTTTGGCCTTCTGATAACCTCCTGTATTTGCTCTTCTGTATCTGCTGTTTCCCTGTCTTTCTTGGTCATCAAACTCTAGGCAACTTTTTCAAAGCCCCAGTCTCGCCTGTCATCCTCTTTGTAGGCCTCCCACCCTTGGAGATCCCAGACTCAAGAATTATGACAGAGCATTAAGGAGTTGCTCAAAACTTTTATTTGGGTAAGCTGCCTTTTTCATGGAAGGGAGGAGGAGCTACGGTGTTAAGAAAAGACCCAAGAGAAGTAAAAACCTGCCACAGATTTCAGAGGGAAAGGTCTAAGCTAGAACTCATTTCTGAAGATGCTGTTCTTTCCTCATTTACCTTAAGGTCATCATGGGATGGTCAAGCTCAAATAAATTTTAATCGGGTTAATACTTTTACATGCCAGAGGAAAATCTCAAATTTGGGGGAAAATAAACTAGGTATGTGATGGAAAACTACTGAAAGACTGATCATGCCTATTTACAAAGAGGAAGCTTTTTCTTTTCCTAAATCACTTGATTGTTTTTCATTTCTTTATTCTCAAATACTTTGAAAGTTAGTTTAAATATTTTACTTCTGGGTAAGAATCCCACTGAGTAGACAAAGCGATTTGGATGTATAAATTAACCACAACTGTTGGAAGAGTTAGGGAAATCATTTAAATACAATGTAAATACAGGTGGGATGGGAATGTGGCAGCATTACATTTAAGGTGATTTGAAGAATTCTAAGAAAATTACTCCCCCCCACAAAAAAAGTCTTTCTCATCAGCTTCTAGAGCGTAAATAATTCATTCATTACACTTTATCTTCAGGATAACCTTAGAAAATTCAGTGTCCAGGAAGAAATAAGATAGCCTGTCATGGAGTTTCTTTAAGGTGTCAGTGTCTTATTTATTACTAGGAAGCCAGGAGAGGACAGGGAGCTGGTGCTGAGCCTAAGATAAATTGCCTATGGCTTTGTTGTCTTGCCAAGTATGGGACCAGTAGAGGAAGTAAAATACTTTCTCAGTCACAGGCACCTTCCAAGTCTCTTGGAGCTTCCGTTAGAGAATGGAGGGAAAAGATATTTAAGACCTTGAACCTAAATTAATGGGCCAGACTTTTTGGTACTAAAAAGGAGATATCTACCATACAAGTTGCTCAACGTTTTACCATAAAATGTAGGTTTCCAAAAGCAATGCTGAATAAATTTTTGCCAGGTTGGCAGTTAATGTTTGGGAGGCCTAGGGCAACTTGGACGTAAAAACGAATGTTTCCATTGTTAAAAGTTTGTGTATGGTCCTGGGTACTGGATTAATGCTGTTGGAATGACTTGCCCATCTTGTCCCCAGAACTCTCAGTGGGAATCAAGCATTCACACTTACTAGAGCATGAAAGCAACCAAGAGATGTTCCACTTTACAGATGAGGAAACTAAAGCCCAAAGTTGATAAGTATTTAAAGGTCAGAATTGCACAGTGGTCATAGCATGGAATTTGGAATCAGGTAGACTTGGATCTCCCACTTAGTAACTATGTTAACTGGGTGAGCTAATTAATTTTTCTGAACTGGTGTCTCTTCTTGTCTCTTCTCTAAGAGACTTCTTAGTGAAGTAGTGTCTGTAACACACTGTTGACTCAAAGAATCAACTCAAAACTTCCCAGTGTTATTTACTGTTTTTTTAAAAATGAGATATAATTCGTATAACATAAAATTCACTATTTTAAATGGTGCCATTCAGTATGTTTTAGTGTTGTGCTGTGTTGTACAGCTATTGCCCCTATGTAATTTCAGAACATTTCCTTCACCCCCCAAAATTCTGTACCTATTAGCAAGTGGTCCAGTTCTCCTCTCTTAAGCCCCTGAAAACCACTAATCTTTCAGTCTCTCTGGATTGGCTTTTTCTGAACCTTTTGCTTCTTCTATTATTCCTATAATGGAATTTACAATATGTGACCTTTTGTGGTCTGGCCTCTTTCACTTTGCATAATGTTTCCAAATTTTGTTCATGTGGTAGAATGTAATTCATTGTTTTTAATAGCCAAATAATACTCTGTTTTATGGATATACCACAAGTTGTTTATCCATTTATCAGTTGATGGAAATTTCTGTTACTGTCTCTGTTTTACATAGTTGGGCCAAAGTCAGAATGAGGACTTGGGTGTCCAACCCTCAGACTGGTCGTGATTTGACTCTCCTGTACTGCTTTTCATAACATCTCAGCATATGTATTTTGGTGTTGTTGGGGTCTCACTCTGTCAGCCAGGCTGGAGTGCAGGGGCCTGATCACAACGATCACAGCTTATGGCAATGTTGACTTCCCAGGCTCAGACAATCCTTCCAATTCAACCTCCAGAGTAGCTGAAGCTACAAATGTGAGCCACCACACTTGGCTAATTTTTTTTTAACAAGATTTTGTTATGTTGCCCAAGCTTGTCTTAAACTCCAGGGCTCAAGCAATCTGCCTTCCTAGGCCTCCCAGAGTGCTGGAATTCCAGGTGTGAGTCACCTGAAATCAGCAGTGGTTTGCTCAAAGACAATCCTAAAACCTGGCTGTCTACTCATAGGATTTTATACCTTTCCATGAATTTTTCTAATATGAAAAAATATATATACAATTCAAAGAAATGAAATCTATCATTAGAAAAAATGTGTTGAAAGTCAGTTGTTTTTTTTTATTAATCAGTATTTTTTATTATGGTTTTGTGGGGTACAGTTAAGGGTTAGGTGTACAATGATGTTTCATTCAGGCACCCTGTAGATAAGAAGTGTTTTCCCATCCCCCGACAGATATTTGCTACTGTTAATCCCATCCCCCTCCCCCCCATAGTTTCCAGTACCATCCGTCATTTTCTCATAGTATTGCATTGGATGTTCAAGGTCCATTATATGAGTGAGAACATGTGATATTCGGATTTTTGTTTTTGTGAGAGGTCACTCAGTATTATAGACTCTAGTTCCATCCAGGTTGCAGCGAAATTCATGATTTTGTTCTTTTTTTTTGGCTGCGTAGTATTCCATCGTGTATATGTACCACATTTTTTTAATCCAGTCCTCTTTTGATGGGCAGCATGGTTGTTTCCAGGTTCTTGCTATTGTGAACAACGCTGCGATAAACATACGTGTGCAGGTATCTTTTTTATAGAGTGATTTGTGTTCTTCAGGGTATATTCCCAGTAGGGGGATTGCAGGGTCATATGGAAGGTCAATTTTTAGAGCTTTTAGGAATTGCCACACTGCTTTCCACAGAGGTTGCACTACTTTACACTCCCACCAACAGTGTAGAGGTGTTCCCTTTTCACCACACCCTCTCTAGCAGCTGTTATCTTTTGAGTTGTTGATAATTGCCATTCTGACTGGAGTTAGGTGGTATCTCAGTGTGGTTTTGATTTGCATCTCCCTGATGATTAGTGAGGTGGAGCATTTCTTCATGTGTTTGTTGGCTGCTCGAATGTCTTCTTTTGTGAAGTGTCTGTTCATGTCTTTTGCCCATTTTATAATGGGGTTGTTTGTTTTCTTCTTTTCAGTACGTTTCAGTTCCTTGTAGATCCAGGCTGTTAAGCCTTTGTCAGACCTAGAGTTGGCAAATACTTTTTCCCAGTCTGTAGGCTGTCTCCCTGCTCTCTTGATGGTTTCTTTGACTTTGCAGAAGCTTGTCAGTTTAATAAGGTCCCATTTGTCTATCTTCTCTCTTAAGTCCTGTGGGTTTCGGGTTTTGTATAGGAATTGGATGCCAGGTCCG
>NW_007259426.1:0-391 GCF_000164805.1 Carlito syrichta
AGCATGAGTTGAGGGTGGAGGTTAGAGGGGTTACAGGTGAGACACAGTCAAGGATGTTCACAGAGAAGAGAAAAGGATTGGACATAGGGAATCTCCACCCACTTTTTTGAATGTTCACAAAAGTTATATAAATCCCTGATAATATCAGGATTGAGGAATCCCTGAGGGGGTCACTGATTTTGATTATCTAAGGGATATGTAGGCCAGTCCTGTGTGCAGAGGCAAATTATACGCTTGGGCTTAATATCGGGAGAGAGAGAGAGTAGAGAGATTGTTTAAAAGGCATTTGAGAGGAGAATCAGCCAGCAGAGAGGATGAGCCCCCCATGGGGAACAGGCAAACCAAACGGGGCATCCCCCGAAGAGTCAGCTGTCCAAGAAGTGTGGCTGTG
>NW_007259426.1:411-871 GCF_000164805.1 Carlito syrichta
GCAGCCCAGAAAGGAGGCAAGTAGAGAAGCGATCCCTGGACTTGATGCCAGCAGGAGAGTTATAGTCCCAGACTGAATCCTGGTCTGGGACAGCCGCTGCACCAAGGGCGTGAGCTGGGGTGGTTTAGTGAATTTCATTTGCGTATGTTCTAGTCTGCTCCCAGACTCTCCTATGTTCCTCCAGAAGCAAGGTGTTGGAAAGGATTAGGTATATATCATGAAAAGTGAGGCTATAGGACTGGATGAGGTATTGAAACGCCTTAATGTAGGTGGCAGGATTAGTTGTATATGATCCAAGATGTTTTTCTATTTGTGAGAGGTCTGAGATAGAGAAGGGAACGTGCACCTGGACAATACCCTCTGCGCCTGCTACTTCGCGGAGGGGTGCTAGGACCACTGGTGTGGCCTTGGATCGGGTTACCGGAGGGCTACACTGGGGAGCGATTGGAAGGGGAGGATA
>NW_007259426.1:1101-1546 GCF_000164805.1 Carlito syrichta
TATAGGAGTTAAAGAGGTGGTTTTAGAGTCCTAGGCGGGAGAAGGAAAAACCAGTAGGGGGTCCACTGTGGCTTTGAAAGCCTAGGCGGGGTGTGGTCCCCCCCTCACCTGGGGCCGAAAGAGCCACCGGACGATCAATGGTCAGTCCCCTTCGGGTATCCCAGGTGAGGTTATTAGGTTTTTCAGGTAGGGGCACTTACCTATCCGAGGTGGTGATGGATGCGGTGCTGGCATTCAAGAAAGTGGGCGAAGGCCTTAAGGGGCGAGTGCCACCGGCACCAGGACAGGGCCTCGCCTTAGGGCGAGAGAGCTCCCAACCGAGGCACGGCACCAATGAAAGACAGTGGCGCCAGCGAGACTCAACACCCTTTGAGGCCAAGAGATGTATTAGAGCAGCAGCTACAGAGAGAGGGAAGAGGGTCTGTAACCGCCTGGTAGGGAAGGG
>NW_007259426.1:1566-1943 GCF_000164805.1 Carlito syrichta
AGTTTTTAAAGTTTGAGAGAGATAAAGGAGAAGAGGAAGTCTTTAGGGTCTGCGGTGATCGTGAAAGCCGAGGTGGGTGTGTTTTCCCTTGCCCGGGCCGGAGGGGGAGGGTTTTAAAGTCCATTCCCTCCGGAGTTCCCCGGAAAGTTTTTACTCCCTTGTTTGGGGAGGGGGACTTGCTTATTCAACGAATGCTAGTGTGAATGTGGTTGGGGCGTTCAGAAGGGTGGGGAGAGTCTGAGAGCAGGATTGGCCACAGGCGCCAAATCGGGATCCCGCCCAGGGAGAGAGAGAGACCTGCACAAGAGCGAGAAAGACCCGATTCACAGTGGGACCTAACACCCGTTAAGGCCAAGAGTTCAATGGGTCGAAGCGGG
>NW_007259426.1:1963-49720 GCF_000164805.1 Carlito syrichta
GGGGAGGTTGTTAGGTTTTTCAGGTAGGGGCACTTACCTATCTGAGGTGGTGATGGATGCGGCGCTGGCATTCAAGAAAGTGGGCGAAGGCCTTAAGGGGCGAGTGCCACCGGCACCAGGACAGGGCCTCGCCTTAGGGCGAGAGAGCTCCCAACCGAGGCACGGCACCAATGAAAGACAGTGGCGCCAGCGAGACTCAACACCCTTTGAGGCCAAGAGATGTATTAGAGCAGCAGCTACAGAGAGAGGGAAGAGGGTCTGTAACCGCCTGGTAGGGAAGGGGGAGTGAGAGAACGACGGCGAGAGAGGTCTGTATTTATCGGTTTGGGAGGGGGCGGCCAGTGCCGTACTAGGGTCTTTATCAGAGGGGGCTATGAGTTAGTATTCCTATAGGGAGATAATATTTGTGTATAGGTCTAAGTTTCACGTGCGTGGGAAAAGCAGAAGCTTAGGGTCTTTGTTGTCTTTGTCTGGTTCCATATAGTGTTTAGCGCCATCTCGGGAGATGCCCCTCTGACTGTTCCCTGTGCCTTTCAGTCACAATCTCTCTATTTTTCCTTCTACACAGGTACGCGCTACCACGCCCGACTTTTTTTTGTTGTTGTTGTAGAGACGAGGTCTCACCAACTTGCCAAGGCTGGTCTTGAACCCACGAGCTCAGGCAATCCACTCGCCTCAGCCTCCCAAAGTGCTGGGGTTACAGGTTGAGTCACTGGCCAATAGGACCATTTAAAAGCATTGACTTTAACTCACCATCTCATGCCTTGAGGTTAGATCAATACTTTTTTTTTTTTGAGTTGGAGTCTCACTCTGTCGCCCAGACTGGAGTGCAGTGGCATGCTCACAGCCACCCTAGCGTCAACCTGCTGGGCTCCAGCGCTCCTTCTGCCTCATCCTTCCAAGCAGCCAGCACTACAGGCACATGCTACCATGCCCAGCTACTAATTTTTTTTTTTTAATTGTAGAGACATGATCTCACCAAGTTGCCCAGGCTGGTCTTGAACCCGCAGGCTCAGGCAATCCACTTGCCTCAGCCTCCCAAAGTGTTGCGATTACAGGCTGAGCCACCAAGCACGGCCAGATCAATACATTTTTTTAAAGGATTTAGTAACTTTGGCAGGCTTTAAAAATTATTTCAACATTAAAAAAAAAAAAGCACCATATGTAAATACAATCTTTCAGTCAAATTTTGCATTTCATTATGGTAGCTTATTATATAATGCTACCACCTGTGTAAAATGAGTCAATCATAGTATAACAAGACTTGAGTTCAGTGAAACAATTTATAATGTAAAAATGAATGATCACATTTGGTGATTATCAAAACTGCAAGCTGAATAAAATGAGAAGCTCCATCTGCTACTGTCTACCTTGCACCCCAGCATGAAGGAAAGCTAAAAGGGCAGAGAGTTGTATGCTGCTCCAAGCAGTTGCATTGAATGAAAGTCCCCATTTGGCAGGGATACTGTGTGATTCATTTTTGTGTCACCCACAGTAGATTGTGTGTGGTAGCCGTCCAACTAACATTTGTGGAATGTAATCAAAGTTATTTAGCTGTAAAGAAAAATGTCATCGTCATTATTCAATACATTTGCACAAGCATTTATTATTGAGTTTAAAATTAAAGAAAAAAAACCCAGCTTAACTTCTGGCAATGCTAAGTATCTACAATATAGACAGTAACAGTAAAAAAGGATTAACTGCCATAAAAACACTTATACTTCACTATTTAAGAGAGGTCAGTGGTTGCCTTTAGTCCAGAGAATATCTTAGAATTATAGGTAAATTAAAGTTAATTGATTTAATAACTTAAGAGAGTAAATTAGAAACAGCAGATACAACTACTTTAACTGAAACATACCAGTAACTGATTCACTCTAAACGAGGGAAAGAAACCAGGATTGTCAATTATAAAGGAAATGATCTAAATAATGTGTTAACTGCTGGTAGCATGTTTCCCTTACAGCAAAATGTCATAACTGATGTGTAAAATGATTGAGAAAAGATCTGGTTTTACAAAAATGTCAACAAATAACATGATTCATTGCTACAGGGATTCAAAAAGTAAGACACAAATTCAGCTGCCAATGACCTAAAAGTTCAAGAGAAAAGGTAAGAAAAACATAATGAATCCAAGTAAAGGAGGACTATGACATTTACACAGTGTCAGGGATGTAAAAGTTAGATAAATAAGAAAAATGTGGTTCATGGAATGAGTTCAATGTTTTTCCAGGTTAAGGAAAGATCAGGAACTCTACCAGGTTAATGAAAGCACTGGAATCAGTAGGAGATTAATGAGAGACATAAATGGAAAGGGAGTTTGGAGCCATATTAAGGAAAGCATACATACTAAGATGCGGATATATATATTTTTTAAACTCAGGGTGGACATTTGAGAATCACAGAAGCATTTTGAGCATGAGAATGACATGATAATGCATGTAAATCCCTGGGTTAGCCTTTTTATAACTGATTTCCTTTGTGTAAGAACACTGGTGAAGTTGTAATTTAACACATAAGTTTTTTAATTTAAGATTGTCATTTTAAAATCTGTCATATTAAACTTTTGGTTAAACAACAACAAAGATAGCATGATAAGAATGTTGGTAATGAGAAGGTCTAACAGTATTATGTAGACTTTACTACTCAAAGTGTGCTTCCTAGGCTGGCAACATCAACACTGAACAGTATTAGCCTGTTAGAGTACAGAATCTCAGACCCCACTCCCAACCTACAGATTCAGAATCTGCATGTTCACAGAGTTACTCCAAGGTTCCCAGAATAAGGTTCATGCTGTATATTGTAATCTAGAACTCTAAATATAACTAGGGGTGCACATTAGTAGAAAGAAAGTGGAAGAATCTGGGGGAAAACAACAAATACCTTTTAATATATTAGAAATTTTTTCTACATTAGTACCTGACCATTTTCTCATTTGAAATTGAGGATGTTTGATGAGATAGCCTTTAGTACTCTATGATTAAAACATAGCATATTGTATAAAACTAAGTTTCTAATGTCTTACAGTCCAATTCTTTTATGGCTTATTAAAAACAAAAGTATTTTATTTTCAAGAAAAAAATTATTTTCTAATACTAGTCTCACTATCTGCACTTTTAAAATAATTTTATATTCTATTGCATTTCAAGCAACTGCTTAAACTACAGCATAAATCTCACCAGGGAATACAATTATCAACAGAAATAGTTTCATTTTCAGACCTATATCTTACTGGATTAGAATACTAGACACAGAACTTGAAAAAAAAACCAATGTATGTTTTACAACAAACTCATGCTAGGGGTATGAAATAGATTTTCATGTGTGAACTCCCAATTATTTTAAGTGCAAGTTGAAATATTAAAAATAAACTGACTTTTCAGAACAAATTTCTGAAATATTGATCTACAGCAAAAGTTATGCTTCTAAGATTACTTGTATCTTTGTCCAAACCCATCTAATTTATATATGCAAATAATAATGAGACAGCTGAGAGCTGAAAGTTGGTGTTTGCTGCGGAACTGATCACAATGATCATGCTGCCCCAGTGGGGACTTCAGGGAGCAGTTCAGAAGAGGCCTCTTAAAGCCTCCATCTCTCTCAAATACACTTACTATCTAAGTACAAAGAGCTTGTTTTCCAGGCAAATCCAACTCCAAGTCTACACCAAATAAAAGTACAATCCAAGGAAAACACATACACACACATACAGAACTTGCCATAGATTTTGGAGGCAGGAAGCAAATATACACACTTAATTATGTTTATCTCTCTCTAGACTCTTATTCCCTCTGATAATGTAAAAAATATTTACAATTTTAACAAAAGCCTAATTGTAATCTAACTCAGTCTCTTTGGGGAAACACTCAATGATTTGAGATTTCTAACCCTTCCCCATCCTCCTTTCCAAGATGGTGCCTGTTGCAGGTGAAGCTTGTGCATGTTCATGTGGTGAGTGGCCAGTAATTTACATGCAGTAAGTCATGCCCTTACTTGGTCATAGGGACTGGTGCTTGCTGAAGTGTACCTGGCTCTTTGGTTCTTCTGAAGTCCTCACCATTACAGCCTCTTCCTCCTGAGTCTGGGCATCTTTGAATTCTATCTCTTTCAGCATTGCTGTTCTCTCCTGGAAGTTCTGGGAACTCATGATTATTGTCTCAACACCTTGCAAGGCTCTATGAAATTTTCCCCTTGCCTACTCAACTAGACAAGTTCAAGAAAAGAAAATTATACACCAATAATCCTGATGAAGATAGATGTGAAAATTATCAACAAAATACTAGCAAACCGAATCAAACAGCATATTAAAAGAGGTTGCAAGGATGGTTCAACATATGTAAATCTATAAGTGTGATACATCATGTTAGCAGATGAAGAACAAAAAGCATCGGATTATCTTACTAGATGCAGAAAAAGCATTTGACAAAATTCAATATCCTTTTGTGAAAAAAATTCTCAACAAACTAGGTAAAGAGGAATGTACCTCAACACAATAAAGATCATATATGACAAACCCATAGCTAATATTATACCAATGTTGAATAGTAGAAAGCTTTTCCTGTAAGATCAAGAACAAGACAAGAATAGTCACTCTTGTCACTTCTATTCAATATAGAACTGGAAGTCTTAGAGCAATTAGGCAAGAGAAAGAAATAAAAAAATAACCAAATAGAAAAGGACGCAGTTAAATTTTCCGTTTGCTGACAAAAGGATCTTACTTATAGAAAATACTAAGGACCTCAACAAAAACCTAAAAAACTATTAAAACTAAAAAACATATTTCCTGATGTTGTAAGATACAAAACCAACATACAAAAGCAGTAGCATTTATGTACATTCTCCAAAAGAGAAATCAAGAAAAAAAAAATCCCATTTACAATAGCTCCAAAAAAGTAAAATGCTTAAAAATAAATTTAACCAAGGAGGTGAAATGCCTGTACACTGAAAACTATAAATATTGATGACAGAAATTTAAGAAAGTACAAATAAATGGAAAGATAGCCCATGTTCATGAACTGGAAAAAATAATATTGTTAAGATGTCCATATTACCCAAAGCTATCTACAGGTTCAACACAATCTCCTACGAAAATTACAATGACTTTTTGCATAGAAATAGAAAAAACAATTCTAAGATTTTTATGGGACCACAGAATACCCCAAATAACCACAATTGACAGCAAAAAGAATAAAGCTGAAGGCATCACACTATCTGACTTCAAAATATATTACAATGCTATAGAAATCAAAACAGCACAGTACTGGCATAAAAACATACACATAGATCAATGGAACATAAAAGAAATTCTGAAAATAACTCCACACATTTACAATTAATTAATTTTTCAATAAAAGAACCAAAAGCATACAATGGAGAAAAGACAGTATCATCAATAAATGATGCTGAGAAAATTGAATATCCCCATACAGAAGAATATACAAAATCAACCCAAAATGTATGAAATAAAACTACTAAGAGAAAACATGGGGGAAAGTTCCATGAAATTGGTCTAGGCAATGATTTTTTAAAGATATAAATCCAAAACCAGAGGAAAAAAAGAAAAAATAGACAAATGGGATTACATCAAACTAAAAATGTCTGCACACAAAGAAAACAGCAGAGTGAAGAGACAACCCATGAATAGGAGAAAAAATTTGCACCATACATCTGATAAGCAGTTAATATACAAAATATGTAAGGAACTCAAACAACGCAAAAGCAAGAAAACAAATACCCAATTTTTTAAAAAAGTAAAGGTTCTAACTAGACATTTCTCAAAAGACAACATACAAATGGTATACAAAAAAGTTCAACATTACTAATTAAAGAAATGTAAATTAAAATCACAATGAGCGATCATAACACACCTGCTAGAGTATATATTATCAAAAAGACTAAAGATAACAAGTACTGGTAAGGATGTGGAGAAGCCAGGCACAGTAGCTCAAGCCTATAATCCCAGCACTTTAGGAGGCTGACATGACAGTATTGCCTGAGTCTAGGGATTCGAGGCCAGCCTGGGCAACTTGGTGAGACCTCGTTTCTACAACAAATCAAAAAATTAGCTGGGTGTGGTGGTGCATGCCTATAGTTCCAGCTACTTGGAAGGTTGAGGCAGAAGGATCACCTGAGCCGAGCAGGTTGAGGCTGTGAAAGATGTGAGCATGCCACTGCACTCCAGCCTAGGCGACAGAGAGACTCCAACTCAAAAGGAAAAAAAAGGATGTAGAGAAAAGGAAACCCTTGCACACTACTGTTGAGAATGCAAATTAAAATAGCCATTACAGAAAACAGTATGGAGGTTCCTCACAAAGTTAAAAATAAAACCACCATATGATCCAGCAATCCTACTACTGAGTATATATCCAAAGGAAATGAAATCTGTATGTCAAAAAGATATGTGCATTTTCATGTTTATTGCAGTAATTCAAAATAGTCAAGATATGGAATCAGCAGATAAATAGACAAAGAATATGTGGCATATATACACAATGAAACACTACTCCACCTTAAAAGAGAGAATCCTGTCATTTGCAACTACATGGATGAACTTGGAGGACAGTATGTTAAGGGAAATAAGCCAGGCCCAGAAAAACATATACCACATGATCTCATTTCTATGTGGAACCTAAGAAAGCTGATCTCATAGAAGTAGAGGGTAAAACGGTGGTTATCAGGGGCTGGGGAGTGGGGATGGTGTTGGGTATATGGTGGTGAAAAAACACAAAATTTCAGTGCAATAGGAGGGATAAGTTCAAGAGATCAATTGTCCAACATGGCTACTATAGTAAATAACAATATAGTACTGTATTCTTGAAACTTGCTAGAATAGACTTGTTTGTGTTCTCATCTCAAAAAGTAAGCATGCAAGGTAATGCATATGTTATCTAGCTTGATTTAGCCATTCCACAATGTATACATATTTTAATACATCATGCTGTACTTGATAAATATATATGATTTTATTGATTAAAATTAACTAATTTTTTTTTAAAGCCTGTGGGGTTAGGAGGGGAAGTCGTTTGGAATGGTGATAAAAGAGAATGGATAAGTACATAAAGAAACAAGCAAATGAGAAAGCAGACTTGCAAGGACAAGGTGCCATGAACTGAGGGGTCGGATGACACAAATCTCTGATCCTGGCTCCAAAGTAATAATTACAATAATAAAAGAAGTCCTCAGTCTGTCAGTATGAGCTTCAGTTGTTCTCCAACCCTTACATACTTGTTTTCCAGCTTTATTTACTTGGCCCTGGTCTAGCCCATCCATCCTGTTCACTCTCACAGTTCACTCTCATCGTCTTCCTCCTCCAGCATTCTCTTTCCAACCTCTATTTTCATCTCCCTCTTCATCTTTATTGTCTTTTCCTGTCCTTTATTAAATTTTCATCCTCTTTTTTCTCCCTCTTTACCTTCATTTCCAGTTCTTCTCCCAGAATGAAGGCATTTAACACATAGATATCACAGATTTTACCACCATCATAATAATAGCTAGAATTGACTGGCCACGTTCCATATGGCAAGCATCAATCTAAGCTCTTTATTTATATGTATTGATCCTCACACCAACTGCTATGGTTTGAATGAGTCCCCTCCAAAATTCAGTTGTTGCCAATTTGATAGTATTAAGAAGCAGGGCCTAGCTGGGTTGCATCGGCTCACACCTGTAATCCCAGCACTTTGGGAGGCGGAGGTGGGAGAGTTGCCTGAGCCCAGGAGTTTGAGACCAGCCTGGGCAACTTGGTGAGACCTTGTCTCTACAGTAAATCAAAAAAGTAGCCGGGCATGGTGGCGCATGCCTGTGGTTCCAGTTACTTGGAAGGTGGTGGTGGAGGGATTGCCTGAGCCCAGCAGGTTGAGGCTGTGGTGGCCACAAGCGTGCCACTGCACTCCAGCCTGGATGACAGAGTGAGACTCCTATTCAAAAAAAGAAAAACGGGGCCTTTACAAGGTGATTAGGCAATGAAAATTCCTCCCCATGGATGGGATTAATCTTATAAAAGAGGTTTTACACAGTTTCTGTTCTCTTGCTCGTTGCCTTCCACCTTGTGAAGGCACAGTGTTCCTCCCCCAAAGGATTCATCAACAAGGTACCGTTTTAGAAGCAGAAAGCAGCCCCTACCAGACAACAGAACCTGCTGGCTCCTTGCTTTTGGACTTTCCAGAGGCCAGAACTATGAGAAATAAATATCTGGTCTTTATAAATTACCCAGTCTCAGTCTGTGGTATTCTGTTAGAGCAGTACAAACGAGTAAGACACCAGCTCAGGCGTGAACTGTCCTTAGGCTCATTGGACATGCAGGAAAGTAAAACAGAGAGAGGTTCAATACCTTGCCCAAGGTCGCATAGCTAATAAGGAGCAAATAATGAATTCAAACTCCAGGCAGTCTGGCACCAGAAGCCATGCTATTAATCACGATGCTACACGGCCTGCCCTCATCCACAGATAGACTCTCAGAAGTGTTTCAAAACCCAAATAAGAATGTTTATTGTAGCACTGTTTAAAATAGAAAAAAAGAACCAGGTATGAAACTAAATGTCCACTAATAGCTTCCCATATGTTTGATGTCCAGAAAGACATCATACATGTATTCACATAAAGAGAACCAAGGCATAAGTGAGACAGGTAAAGAACAAAATATTGTGTGCAGTGTGATTTATTTTGTATAATGTCCTTTTTTAAAGGAGATTAAAGTAGGTGTGTGTATTCAAGTGTTCAAAATTGTATGTATACCTGACAAAATATTTTGGGAGCCAGTAGGAGATGTTGACAGTAGTTTAAATTGGATAAAGGACCTGGGCAGAAAGAAAAAAAGCATTTACTTTCATCTCATTCCTCTTTTGACTGTTCTAGCCACACACATATTGTTTTTTAAGCAATAAGGGGTACCAGAATGGTGAGATTATAGGCCATCTTTGCGTTGTTCTTTGTAATTGTTGTACTAAAAGAAAGCCTAATAATATTATATGAAAATGTATACATACTACTATTTTAAATCCATTGATGGCATGAATCACCAATGTTTTCATAATCAAAAACCTCACTTTGTGTTTGACATGTTTAATAAAGTTGTACATGCTAGTACAGAATACAATTTTATGGAAAGAAGAAGTAGCTTCTCTTTACAAAAAGCTTACAGGCCCTAACCTAATAAGTATCAGGTTATAGATGGCATATTCCAATATAGCAGTATGTAACCTTTCAAATGGTTTTACAGGAGAGTGGAAAAACACCCCTTCCTAATGAGAAAAGGAAGCTGGGGGTAGAGGGAGGGGGAGGTGAAGCAGTGAAAGATCCAGATTAAGAATTCTGTTTGTTTGTTTGTTTGTAAGAATTCTTTGCAAATCCATTTAATGGAGTTGAATATTTTACTTGCCAAAGACTCCTCAAGAAAATTAAATGTAAAGTATGAATGTTGCCAAATGACCTCTGATACCCAGTGTCCAGGCTGAGATGATGGTCAACTGTTCCCATGTGGGAATGTTATGAACATCACACTCAGGCACATCATCAAACTCGAATTCAGGTGCAAGATCAACACAAGACATCTAAATCTGTTCCTTAGTCACTTAGCCAGAAAAAGATCCATATACATGCACTACTAACATACTGTCATTACATATTTTTCATGGCACAGATAAAACATTACTTTCCTATAAGAAGTTTGTAAGCCAGGCTCGGTGGCTCAGCCTGTAATCCCACACCTTTGGGAGGCTGAGGTGAGTGGATTGCCTGAGCCCGCGGGTTTGAGACCCACCTGGGCAGCGAGACCTCATCTCTACAATAAATCAAAAAATCAGCTGGGAGTGGTAGCGCATGCCTGTAATTCCGGCTACTTGAAAGGCTGAGGCGGAAGAATCGCTGGAGTCCAGCAGGTCAAGGCTGCGGTGGCCGGGAGTGGCCACTGCACTCCAATCTGGGCGACAGAGTGAGACTCCAACTAAAAAAAAAAAAAAAGAAGTTTGTAAGGTGGCCTTCTGTTGTTAACTCAGTTTTTCTTCACTAACAGGATTTTTATAATCTTGACAAATTTTTAATTGGTGTAATAAAATTTTTTCAGTAAAGTTTAAAAGAGACTAATTTTCAGCATTGAAAAATTATCTTTATTTATTTCAACTAGAAAGAAACTATACTAGAAGAAAAAAGACTTCATGTTCAATAGTAACCAAAAAGATTTTTAAAATTGCAAAACACATATTACTCTAAAACAAATCTAAAAGAACCAAAACACAAATTGAAAATATGCAAAATGAATATCAGTAATGATGGCAATTCTCCTCCAAGTTAATCTACAAATCTGAGACAAGTTCCAACAACAAAAACAAAAATATACCAACCATAACTCTGACAGCTAATTAGAAAGATCAATCAACATTTTAAATGCACATACAAATCTCACTTGTAGAAACACATCCTACAACTTTATTAGCATCATGAGCCATGTTCAAGGTTAATCACTGAAGCATTGTTTGTAAAAGCAAAAGATTGCAAACAACCTAAGAGATCATCAATAGGAGACAAGTTAAATAAACTGCTGTATACTTATTCAGTGAAATATCATGCAGCTGATTAAAAACAAAATACAGTATTATAAAGCTCTCAAACTATGGTATGTTTTATTATCAGTTATAATTTCAATTTTAAACTGAAAGCATTCTTTTAGACTCACAGAATTTTATTTTTACTATTATGCATACACAAAAAAAGATAAGCAAAATAAACAGGTCAAGGAATTCCAAAAACTTCTTCATACAGAGTCCAACTTTTCTGACTCACTTTTAGACTCTAAGTTATATAAATTCATATTTTGACATGGAATGTCAACCTCTGTGCTCTACTGTGATCTACAAGACTGTCTCTTCAAATGTTAATACAGAGCTAGGTGTAGTAGCCCATTCCTTCATCTTAGCTACTCAAAAGGCTGAGGTGGGAGGAATCCCTTGAAGCCAGAATTTCAAGACTGCAGTGAGCTATGATTGAAGCTGTAAATAGCCTGGACACCATAGTGAAATCTCATATATAAATACTGACACATATTATGTTAGCTTTGTTATTAGAATTTGCTTGATTCTTATTGGAAGGAAAAATTGGAAAGCTCTCAGGCATAGATTAGGACTCATTTCTTCCAGTGGTCTTTCAATGCTCTGTTGACTGTAACATTAGAAATTGCTATTGTCCAGCTCATGCATGCAGACAGTAATGACTACACTACAACTCCTGCTTATTGACAATGACTGTAAGATACCATCAAATGAAAGCCTCATGTTAATTAGGTCCTAAAATATGAAAGAAGTGTTGTGTTATTGTTGAAATACCCTAAATGAAAAGAGCAAGGTGCAGCATAGTGTGCAAAGAAACCACAATTTGCATAAAAATTGGAATAAGTTTACTTATATATGATTGTGGGTGCATAAAATATCTCTTGAAGGATACACACACATCTTGTCTGGGGGATGGGAACAAGATGATTAGAGATGAGGTGAAAAGGAGAATTTCATTGTCTAGCCTTTGTGTCTCATGAATTTTAAGCAATGGGAATATACTATCAATTCAAAAACTAGTACAAACTGGGCTCGGTGGCTCAGTCTGTAATCCCGTGCCTTGGGAGGCCGAGGTGAGTGAATTGCCTGAGCCCGCGGGTTCGAGACCCACCTGGCCAATTTAGCAAGACCTCATCTCTACAATAAATCAAAAAATTAGCCAGGCCTGGTAGTGCACACCTGTAGTTACAGCTACTCGGAAGGCTGAGGCAGAAGGATCGCCAGAGCTCAGCAGGTTGAGGCTGCAGTGTCAGGGAGCGGCCACTGCACTCCAGTCTGGGTGACAGAGTGAGACTCCAACTCAAAAAACAAACAAACAAACAAAAAACTAGTACATGAAAATGTATAGATTTGCTTTTGTTGTTTTGAAAATAAATTGGAAGGGAGCTATCATTTTATTCCTATCACAAATTAAAGCAATAGGTTTCAATGCCAGAAAAAAAATGTGTTTGCTTAAGACGTAGCTAAACTCAATGCTCTATTTGATTATTTCAAGAGCAAAGAGGTCCCCAAAGAATGAATTGCCACAAGTAAAATCTAAATGAAAGTACATATCAGTTGGTAAATCACTCCAAATCACCGCCATTTGTATTTTTAACCAGTTGAGTTCAAAGATAGATTTAAAAGCCTTTCAGGGAAAGAGAAATTCAAAAAATGCCATTTTTAATTCATCCTTTTGATTTGTATGTACAAATACCAAAGGGATAACACTCCTTCATTCAATAAACTACTAAGTGGCTATTATTATGGGAATATAAAGACAAAATCTGTATCCTTAAGGAGCTCAGATTCTGGTCAAGCTAAAGGATAAGTAACCCTTTGTTAGGATTCAATGGAGGAATGAACACAGTGCAATGGGAACTGTGTGGAGGGCGTCTAACTTATCTTAGGGGTATATATGGAGACTTAAGGCTAAAGATTGCTTGTCTCCTCCAAAATTAATATGTTAAGTTCTAACATCCAATATTATTAGGAGGTGGGGCCTTTGGCAGGTTGATTAGGCAGAATGCTCATGAATGGGATTAGTGCCTCTATAAAAGGTATTCCAGAAAACTCTCTCACCCTTCCACCACATGACTGTGAACCAGGAGGCAGGTCGCACCAGATGCAAAATCTGTCAGCACCTTAATATTGAATTTCCCAGCATCCAGAACTGTGAGAAATAAATTTCTGTTGTTTGTAAGCCACCCAGTTTATGGTATTTTGCTATAGCAGTCCAAAAGACTAAGACACTTACTCTAGGAGCTGACACTCATACTGAATCCTAAAGGCCCCTAATGCTGAAGCAAACAAACTCAGTGGAAGCTTGTGTTCAAATTCTGGTCAGAGGATCAACTTACCTCCACTCCTGAGTCCATCATCGTATAATAATTGCCTATCAGTGATCTCTCCCATATTCTCAACCTCTCATTTCATGCTAAGTTTTTCTCCTCAGTATAGAAACATGTTCATGTCTCTTCCCTTCTTTAAATTGTCTTTTGCTTCCCTGATTTTTTTTCTATGACCCTACTTCTCTCCTTTCCTTTATAATCAAGCTTTTTATAAAACATGCTGTATTTGCTATCTCTGTTCCCTCAACTACCATTCATTCTTTTTACTGCCTCACCAAGAATTACTCTTACCCAGGTAGCCAATGAACTCTCAACTGCCAGGTTCAATTAGTATCTTACCATATCTTACTTGACCTCTTCATCTCCTTTTTTAGCTTCTCAATCTTTCAATGACTCTCCATTGACTTTATTGCATAAATATATGCAAATAGTATGACATAGGATTACTTGCTTTAAGAAACTTATCTTCATTTTAGAAACAAATGCTTAGAGAAAAATAGATTAGGATGCATCATGGAGAAAGTTTTTTAAAAAAGGTTCATCATATTTAGTCAGACAATCAATTGACAAATATAATTTAAGAAGCATGTGGCAGTATTACTGGCTTTACTAGGGTCTTAAATCTCAAGCAAAGTTTATGTACAAGAGAAGACCAAAGTACCTGACCTCTATAGGCAAAAAATTATCAAAGAACAAAAAAATAGCAGACTATGTCATTTGAATAGACCCTCTCACTGTGGATAACTAATAAATCTGTATTAAAAAGATCTTACAAAGTATTGAGGTTTTGGTAGCTCAAAATTAGAAGATAAGACCAAAAAAAGGTAAGCTCAGCCACTCAAAGTAGCATTTTTTCCCAAAGATATTTGTTTATGGTGGGAAAGAAACTGAAGTTTTTCTGTATTTAAAAGTCTACTTGGAACCAAGGAGATGGAAATCAATGCCTAAACACTGCCAAGAGGTAGGGCTCTGATAAATTAGCCCCCACTTTTAACTAGAATCATGAAAGATATGCCTTCAGGAGAGAGGTAAACTGAAAATAAATTGGCCATAGGAGGGACTTGTAATTTAGGCTCCATCACCTGGATATCCAGGAAGCTGGAGTTTTGAACCAAGATTAAGGAAATCCCAGAATCTTATCTTTCTAAAACAGCATAAGAAAAATGTGAAACTCCTGAGAGAAGACACAATCATCTAGAAATTTAAAAAAAAAAAAAATTTTTGAGTTGAAGTATCACTTTGTCACCCAGACTAGAGTGCAATCTCCCAGCCACCGCAGCCTTGACCTGCTGGGCTCTGGTGATCCTTCCACCTTAGCCTTCCAAGTAGCTGGAACTACAGGCACATGCTACCATGCCCAGCTAATTTCTTATTTATTGTAGTGACGAGGTCTCACCAAGTTGCCTGGGTGGGTCTTGAACCTGCGGGCTCAGACAGTCCACTCGCCTCGGCCTCCCAAAGTGCTGAGATTACAGGCTGAGCCACTGAGCCTAGCCCAAAATAGTTTTGTAAATATCTTTTTGATACAATGTCCAGCACAGACTTTAAAATAACCAAGTACATGAGAGAACAAAACATCCTAATCAAAAAAAAAAAAACCAATAGGTAACAGAAACAACACACCAATATTAAAATTATCAAATAAAGACTACTAAGAAGTTTAAAACAAAAAAACTGTGTTTATTAAATTTAAAGAAACAAAATTCAAGATTAAAATTAGAAATAGAAAACTGAAGACTATGAAAAATAGCAAAGAAGACTAAAAAAATTCAACTAAAAGTCTAGGACTTAAAACTATAATATCCAAAATTAAGAACTCAATGAATAAATTGAACAGTAGATTAGAGATAGAAATAAAATTAGTGAATTGAAAGAATATAGTATAGAAAATTCAGAAATGAAAGATACTCAGAAAATATATTGAGAACTTATGACAAATTTTTAATGGAATCCCAAATGAAGACAAGAGAATGTGTGAGAAGCAATATCTAAAGAAAGAGAGAAGTTGATAATATTTAAAAACTGATGAAAGATATTGATCCAAAGTTGTAAGAATGCAAATAAATCCCAGGCAGGATACATAAAAAGAAGTCCACATCCAAACACATCATATCAAAAGGCAATGAGAAATATTAAAGACTAATGATAAATATTAAAAGCAGCCTGAGTAAAAAGACTTTCAAAACATCAAAAGTCAAATTACAGCTGACTTCACAATAGTAACAATGGAAGTCAGGAAACCATGGAATATTTTCAATATGCTAGGTGCTATTTGGAAGTGGAAATGAATATCAATCTAGATTCCATATGCAGCAAAAATAGCTTTCAAAAATGAAAATAAGATACTGATATTTTTAGACTTAAAAAACAAAAGTTGTCCTGTAATCCCAGCACTTAGGGAGGTTGAGGTGAGAGAATTACCTGAGCCCAGGAGTTTGAGGCCAGCCTGGGCAACATGGCAAGACCTTGTCTCTACAATAAATCAAAAAATTAGCTGGGTGTGATGGTGTGTACCTGTAGTCCCAGCTACTTGGAAGGCTGAAGAAGAAGGATTGCCTGAGCCCAGTAGGATGAGGCTGTGGTAGCCATGATCATGCCACTACACTCCGGCCTGAGTAACAGAGTAAGACTCCAACTCAAAAAATAAATAAATTATCACCAGAAAACCCATACTAAAGAAAATTTAAAGAATATACTTCATGCAAAAGAAAAATGATCTGAGGTAGGAAGCTCAAAAATGCAGCAAAGAATAAAGCACAAATGAGATGGTAAACATGGATATATAAAAATAATATTGGTTATATAAAATAAGAACAATGCCTTATGTCATTTGAAATATTTAGAACATAATTTCCTAGCAACAATAGCATACAAGTTAGAAGAGTAATAAATGGAGTTAAACTATTCTAAGGTACTTTATAGTATCTGGGAGAAGGGTAGAAATGGTTATTAACATGAGATTTTATAAATTATTACTAATTTTTTCTTTTTAAATTTTTACTCTTTAGAGACATAGTCTTATTCTGTCACTTAGATAAATGGCAAGACCATACCTCACTGCAGCCTCAGATTCCTGGACTCAAGCAATCCTCCTGAGTCTCCCAATTAACTAGGACTCAAGCAATCCTCTTCAGCCTTCCAAGTAACTAGGACTACAGGTGTGTACCACCATACCTGACTAATTTTATTATTATTATTATTATTATTATTATTATTATTGCAGGGGGCCAGCCCCTGCAGGTTTTGAGGGTCCCTGGAAAAATGTGGTGATGTCAGCCAATCTGGAAGGGAGAGATAATAGGAGGAAGAAAGAAAGAGACTGGACTCTGTCTAGTGCAGAAGCCTTTTAATGGGACAAACCATAAGCCAGGGGTCCTCAAACTTTTAAAACAGGGGGCCAGTTCACTGTCCCTCAGACTGTTGGAGGGGCGGACTATAGTTTAAAAAACCATTTGCATTAGCACTGAGCACTGACTATTGACATTATCGCTGTGATACAACTCCCCTAGAGACCACCCCCAACCAACTAACCAACTTCAAAAAAAAAAAGGCTCTCCTAACTTCCAAAAAAAAAGGTTCTCCTAACTAACTTCAAAAAAAAGGCTCTCCTAACTTAAAAAAAAAAAAGGCACCCCCATCTGCAAAAAAAAAAAGAAAATAGACCTCCTTCAGAAAAAAGGCCTCCCTTAGCTGCAAAAAAAGGCCCTACTAACTGCAAAATTAAAAAAAAATAGACCTCCTAACTTCAAAAAAAAATAAATCCTAACTTGTTCTTACCCTGATCCTCAGGCAGCAGCAGGCTCTGCACAGGCAAGCTCGTGACTCATCCGATCACACCCAAGACTGAGAGGAGGAGTCGAGAGATGGAGAGAAGGAGGGGATTCCGAGAGTGTGACGCACATTACACACATGTGCACTGCAGGCCCAGACAAGTTGGCTGCCAGGCAGGACAGGCAGTGGCAGCAAAAACACCTGGTGGGCCAGATAAATGTCCTCGGTGGGCCGCATGTGGCCCACAGGCCGTAGTTTGAGGACCCCTGCCATAAGCCTTTTATCCCAAAGTTTCACAGGTTAAATCACAAGACTTTCACATGAACACAAAGCCAGGTGGATGAGGGGGCGTCCCCCACCCACCAGGTGTTTCCTCAAGCATAAAGAAGGACAATCCCAATTGAATCACAAGACTTTCACATGAACACAAAGCCAGGTGGATGAGGGGCATCCCCCACCCACCAGGTGTTTCCTCAAGCATGAGGAAGGACAATCTCAAAATTATCTCACTGTTCCCCATGCTTGGTCAATGTTCCTCAAAAGCAGTACAACAATTCTAACATCATAATATTCTAATAACCAATAACTTCTAAAGCTTATGCATACACAACACCTAATGACTAACTTAAATCCTAGTATCTTTCTATTCTATACTAATTCTACCTACACTATAGAAACTCTTAATTATAGCCCAAACCAGTTCCTAAAGAATATGGCCCATTCCAAAGATCACGCTGGGCATTTCTAGGAACAATTGATTACAATCTCTTTTTAAAATGACTATTCTAAAATCCTATATATCTATTTTAACTTCTATAAAAGTTTCTAATTCCTAATCCTAATATATAAAACCCAAATATAAACTGTAAACTGTACTAAAGCCAAAACCGCAAATGTAGAAAATGGGAATGAAATTTCTAAAGTTAGCTGTATTCTTATTAAACCTCAAAATATCATGTTTGATCATACTTGATCTTACATAATTTCCTGATGTTAGCATGACTATTCTACGATAATTTCTATGAGTAAAATAAATTCAGATTCTATAATAAGTAGAAAAACCCTACACTAATTGTAGCTAAAACTGGTTTAAAAGAATGCAGCCCAGTCCAACGTAAATGCTGGGCCCTTAGGAATGTGGCCCAGCCCAAAGTTTGTGCTGGGCCATTTCTGGTAACTCTAGATAATCATCTATACGTATCATCTAAAGCTGAAAACAGCTCTCCATATGTGTATACTAATTCTACAAATATACTTTTAAATCTTATAAAGAAGCATGTACCATATAGAAGGCTCCCAAATGTGAACTGAGTTTGAATTATATCTAATAACTAAGTCAAAACTGCAGTTCATGGGAAACAGGAACAATGAGTTTCTAGAGTTAGCCATGCCTGTCACAGTCACAGAGCCTTCAGCTTAGGTCAGCAGAGTTCCTTTTAGCTAAGTGTGCTAAATAGAGAAAGGGAGAAGGGAATGGGGTCAACAGCTCTCAAACGCATTTTAGTGGTCTAGGGGTCTACGGCCCTCCCTGATCCCTAATGCTCAGTGGGCCTCTGTGACTGGCTCCCATCTCCCCCTTTTTTATTTTTTAGCACAAAACCATGAAACTCTGTGTTGAGCAGAGAAATGCTCTTTTTCAGTACTCTGAAAATAACTGGAAGCAGGTATAGCAACACAAGAATTACTGCTCCACAAATTCCCACATTAATGAGTAGACATCAATGACTTTTGGTTAATGAGGGGTGAAAATTTATTTAATATAGAACTAGCCAATTCAGTGGATCAAAACTGTTTTTCAGCAATAGTCATATCCTATATCTCTTGATGTAATTTAGTAAGGTCTATACTCAAGTACAAATGATTCCAAATTCCAAGAATATGATTCTTTATCTTGTCCTAAGAATGGACAGACTTATTCACCTCCAAAGGAGTGAGGCAAATCCACTTAAACTCAGAGTGACATCAGAGAGTCAATTTTATCTTTAAAGTCACAAGCTCTTATCCTACTGCTAAAACTGCCTCCTCTAAAGCATTAACTTTACTTTCTAACTTTTGAACTATAATCTCCTGAGTGGCTAGTGCAATAGAAACATTCTTAGATAACTGATCAGCAAAGGTAGCTGTATGAACTTCCTTAGATAGAGCTACACCTGATACTGTTACTGAAGTAGCAATAGCTATCAATGCTGTAATTCCTAAAATCAAAGTAGCCAAAAATCTTTTCTGTCTTTCCAAAAGAGCATTAACCTCATACAATGTCTGTAAACCATATTCATCATACCAAGAAGATGACAAATGTACTGGAACCATTAAGTAAGGAGGCTGCCTGAGAATAACAAATCCCTTATAAGAAGCATCAGTTAAACAATTAGTTAATACACATTGTTTACAAGACAAATTATAAACATTATTTTGACATTTTATGGTCAATGACTGATAGTCGTTCCAAGCCAAAAACACATAAGGAGACTGTAGGCAAGTTCTTATTTTGTAGTGTTGAACTCCCCCATAAGGTTGAGACAGAACAACTGTCTTGATGGCAGCAACAGCTCTCCACAAATGGGGCTGGATAATTTGTTTGTTTCTAATGACAGCTGTTAACACTCGAGGCACCCATCCATTAATATGCCATCTAGCAGGGATGGGGTCTTCCCCATTTAGCCTTGTAGTATAGGGTCATAGATTAAGACCCCAGTCACTGATAGTTAATCTTTCATGGGGTATAAAATAGTCCACTTTAGAGTCATAAATACAGTCTCTCCACTTTGGATATCCAGTATCACATTGAATAAGCAGCCAGTCTTTTTCAGTGTTATTGAAAGAACAAACAGGCATATTGGATGGTGGAGAAGTTCTTGCAGCTAAACTAGGATCAATTCCTCCAGCCATTAGCATTTCAATCCACCAGTCCTCTCTGTAATTACTCTGTGTCGGACTATCAGTAAGCAAAGTTTTGAGAGAAGACATAAGACAAAACTCCTTATAATAATTAAAGTTAGTATTTTCATAAAAGCAAATAGGAGGTGAACAAAAACTACTCATAAGTATAGAGGTTATTAATGACATGTTTAGTTTGTGCATAAAACAAGGCAGGTCCCCTCATTAGTTAGGGAGAGTCAGAAAAGACATTAATGACTTCATTATCCCAAGTAACTGGCTGGAAAGTAGGAGGATTAGGCATATACACCCAGTATGTTTTATTAGCCTCCAAGGAAGCCACTGGATCAATCTGGTTCATTAAGAGAGCAAGCATAGCCAAGAACAATGTTACCGGTCTCATGGGAGTGTGTTGGGATCTCAACATATCCCCAGCTTCTTCTGCCAGAAATTCCATCTGGTCCCAGGTTGGTAGAAACGAGCAGCGGATGCTGTAAACACTTTTTCTAAGGGTGGTTCTTCTTGCCTTTATCAACCTGGGACGTGAGTCTTCATCTTGGATGGTGAGTCACCTCATCCAGTTGGTCAGAGAGTCCCCTTATTCTTCAGGAGATTGCTGAGTCTGATCTTGTTCCACAGGTAATGACTCATCCAGTAGCATGAAAAACAGTTCCTCCTGCTGGCAACAAGTACGAACTGCTTCATGATCATTCCTCCATATTGTCCCAATTCTGGCTATCCGTCGTGGGTATCGGATTAATGGGGGCATTTCTTACCAATTGATTGGGGACCCAGATAGGAGAAGGCTCATCCTGCGGGAAGATACAGGCATAGCCCCTCCCACTGGTCAATAAAATGTCAGGTCCTCTCCATTGTCCTGTAAGAAGATCTTTCCATTTTACCATAGGTTTAATTCTTTCACCTGGGTTCCAATGTCTAGCCATAGCTAAATTGCCTGATGAATCCAAATTTAAATGATTAATAACAAATAAAGCGTGATTCAGGATGTGGTGAGGAGAGCTATACTTGAACTTCCCCTCTTGTAACTTAATTAACTGATTTTTTAAAGTTTGGTGAGTTCTTTCAACTATGGCTTGACCTTGTGGATTGCAGGGAATTCCTGTGGAGTGAGAAATGTTATATTGGGAGCAAAATTGCTGGAAAGATTTAAACATGTATGCCAGATCATTGTCAGTCTTTAGCTGTCTTGGCATGCCTAACTGTGAAAAGCAAAAGAATAAATGTTGTGCCACGTCCTTGTAGGCTTCTCCAGTTCTAGCTGAAGCTAAAATAACATGAGAAAATGTATCCACAGTAACATGCAAATAAGACAATTTCCCAAAGCTGGGAAAGTGAGTTACATCCATTTGCCATAGCATGCTAGGTCTTAGTCCTCGAGGGTTGACTCCTCCTGGAGCTAGAACAAAAGTGGGATAAGCTTTGCAATTTTTAACAATTTGCCTAGCCCTTTCCCTAGGTAAATGAAACTGATAATGTAAGACAGTAGCATTTTGATGATGAATTTGATGAGAAAGTTGAGCCTGAGTAACTGCCTCAGCCTCTACTGCAGCACGCACAGTAGGCTTAGTCAGGGCATCAGCCAATTGATTGCCTTGGTGTAGAGGTCCCAGAAGACCAGAATGAGACCTAATATAGCCCACAAAGAATTGTTCCTTTCTATTATTAATTAGTTGCTGTAATTGAGTTAATAGTTCCAAATTTGTGGTTTTGTTGGTTGGAATGGAAGCTGTTTCGATATGAGGAAACAATCCCGCAATATAACAAGAATCAGTGTATAAATTAAATTTGGAAAATTCCAGGGCACTGAAAGCATACAAAACTGCCCTCAGCTCTGTCTTCTGGGCTGAAGATTCAGAGGTGTTCAGCACATGAGATTCATTATTAATAACTGTCACGGCTTTGCCATTAGATGAGCCATCAGTAAACACCAAAGCTGCTTCCTCAAGGGGGACTGAGGAACAGTTGCGAGGAAAAAATTATAGGATTTTGTCTCACAAATTGTAACAGAGGACTTTTAGGTAAGTGGAATAGAATTTGTCCTCTGTAATCAGTTAATGCTACTTGGCAATCGTCACTAGTTTGAAATAAAGTCTGAAATTGAAATTTGTCATAAGGAACAATCATATCCAAATAATTCAACGCTTCTTTGTCTCCCCTTGGTTACAAGCAAAGTTACTAAATAAGGATAAGAAGCCAATATTTTTTTTAGATGTTTTTAGATGCAGATGGAGTCATTCCATTGGTCCTTCTTGCCACAGACACTCTGTGGGAGTATGGAGGGTGGCCAGAATAATTAAGTCCCAGATCAGACAGTAGTCTGTTCTTTTAACCTTTTGAGACCCAATACCCTTTTCCGCAAAGGACAAGGCTTCCTTGGCCTCCGATGTTAGACTTTTCATAGAATTGGGAGAAGAATCTCCTTGCAAAATATTGAATAAAGGTTTTAAATCTGACTTGGTAATATGTAAATAAGGTCTAATCCAATTGATATCTCCCAACAGTTTTTGGAAATCATTTAAGGTCACCAAATGATCTTTTTGTAACTGCAAAGGTTGATGACTCACTGTTTGTGTGTTTAACACACCACCAAGATATGTGAAAGGAGGATTGGTTTGAATCTTTTCAGGAGAAACTTTCAAACTGCAATCAGTGAAAGCAGTCACAGTTTCATTAAGGATCTCATGTAAAGAGGCACGATTTTCATGAGCCAGCAAAATGTCATCCAGATAATGGATTAAATAGAGATTAGGATCTTGGCTTCTAATACCTTGTAAAGCAGCATCCACATACTTGTGGCACAAGGTAGGGCTGTTTTTCATACCTTGTGGCAAGACTTTCCACTGAAATCTTTGAAACGGCCATATTAAATTATGAGATGGTAAGCTAAATGCAAACCATTTACAGTCTTCTGGGCTTAAAGGTATAGTAAAGAAACAGTCCTGTAAATCAATGACTATAATATTAAAGTTAACAGGTATAGCAACCGGAGATGGAAGCCCAGGCTGCAATGCCCCCATGGGTTCCATAGTGGCATTGATAGCCCTTAAATCCTGCAAAAGTCTCCATTTACCAGATTTTTTCTTAATAACAAAAATAGGGGTATACCATGGACTAGTAGAAGGCTCTATAAGACTGGCCTCCAGCTGTTGCTGGACTAGTTCTTTAGCTGCCTTAAGTTTCTCCAAGGGCATGGGCCATTGTTCCAGCCAAACCAGTTTGTCATCTTTTCAGGTAATAGGATCAGCAGTTTCAGGAACAATAGCCCCTAGGATAAATTTGAATAGCCAATGCCAGCTCAGTCTGTTTTTTCATTCACTCAGACAGGTTTTTGTATTCTCTGTCCATCTTTACCAAGTCCCTCAAAGGGATCATAGCCCATTTGCAGCATTTGTGCTGAGACTTTATCATTATGGCTATACAAAAGTGTGCCCATTTGTGAGAGAATATCTCTTCCCCATAAGGTAAAGGGGTCAGATGGAATAACATACAGGCAAAAGGTTCCTGAAGTCTCATTATCTGTCCAATTTAAAATCTGTGAACTTCTGGCTACTGAGGGTGCTCGACCAATGCCTATGAAGGAGCCATACAAGTTGGCCATGAGGTAGGCCAATCTTTCCCAGCAATACAGGAAACATTGGCTCCAGTGTCTAATAATTCTTTAATTTTGATTCCTTGTTTATATAAATCAGTTACTTTCTGAACCCAAAAGGCAACATTGCTGGAGCCAAATCCAGAGTCACCTCTAGGCAGGCTAGTTAAAGTTTTACCTGCTTTGTGATAACACAAGAGCAGCAACTGGTCTATTCTCTGGCCTTTGTTAAACTGCACAGTTTTGCTAGGGGGAGCAACAAGCACCTGGATTTCTCCTGTGTAATCTGAATCCACCACTCCAGGAATAATGGAAATTTCTTGTAAAGACAAGGAACGTCTACCCAATATAATGCCCTCTATTCCTTCCAGGAGAGGGCCCTTCACTCCCATAGGAATTGGGGTCACCGGAACGTCTGGAGTTAATATTGTAGTGGTGGGGGAGTATAAGTCTAGTACTGCGCTCCCTGGGGTGGCTCAGATAAGCTCTACAATGGGACAAAAGGAATGAACAGGTTCATGGTGGTGGCTGCCCCTATTGTTATCTGGGACCGGGGCTGACCCCTCTGGAAGTTTACCTGAGCCAGGGTGGCTTGCTGTTATTTAAAGGAGTGCCATCTTTATGACATTTAGATCAGCACTCCCTAGCCCAGTGAAAGCCTTTTTTGGCATTTGGGACACAAGGTTTTTGGTCAATTAGTCCCAGTAGGTGGCAATGGTGCACCATCTGCGGAAGCAGCTTTCTGTTTGGTAGGACAGTTTCTACTAAAATGACCAACTTGTCCACAAGTAAAACATGATTGTGGAGAAAATGACTTTAGTTTACCAGAACCCTGCATACCTTGGTTGACCTGTGAAACGGTGTCTCCCTTTAATGCTGCAGCCAAGGCCACACCTTGCATTATGGCTGGGCTAACGTCCACACATTGGTGGACATAGTCAGTTATTCGCCCAGTTTTCCTTATGGGTCAGATTAAAGCTTGGCAAGTATTATTCGCATTTTCAAAAGCCAATTGTCTAATGAGAATTTCTGCTGCCTCTTCATTAGTAATTACCTTATTAACATCTGTGGTAAGTCTGGAAATGAAATCCTCATAGCTTTTCAGACTTTGGCTTAACATCAGATAAAGAGGTCTGAGCGGTATCTGCCAGTAATTTTTTCCAAGTGGTGATAGCACAATGGTTTATCTGAAGTAAGACATCTTTAGGCAGAGAAATTTGGCTAGCAAACTGGGTGTACATACCAGAGCCAGAGAGCATATCATAAGAAATAATAAATGGCCCGTTAGGCTGATTATGATTCTGACCCATTTGGATTCTTACTTGGTCCTCATATTCAGTTTTCTGGTCAGGCAGCTCTTAGTTAGTTGTTGCCAGTCTGCAAGAGTCATCCATCTAAAGGCAAAGTGATATAGAATAGTAAGAGTATAAGGTGCAAGAGGACCATATTTTGAACTTGCTTCTCACAGTTCCTTCACAAGTTTATAAGGCAGGGGTTCCCACTGGGCATGGTCTGCCCCGCTAATATCCAGATATAACTGTACAGGGAAGCAACCTGTAAAGCTGAAATCTCCCTCCTTTTCTGCCTTGGCTCATACAGGCAGCATTCCAAAAAGAAAAGGGGGAGGTGTGTTAGATTTTGTGACCTTAGCATTAGAAAGAGAAACCTGCCTGGGTGGAAGCACAGAGTTAACAATAGGCACATTCTCATGATACTTAGCAGCCTCCTCCTCCAGATCAGCTGTGTCCTGTGGGGACAATTTGTCATCATACTCAGGAGGTGCAGAGGCAGCAGTGAAAAGAAAAGGATCTTCATCTTCCTCATCATCAATGGCAGTTTTCTTTGATGTAAATTTCTCATAATCATGATGTGGATCTAATGCATCTTTAATTAAATTCCACAAGGAAAAGGTATTGGGTAACCTCATCAAGCCCATAATGTGAATAATATAACCATAACTACTCCCCAACTTTAATCCAGGTGTTCAAACTCACCGTCCCTTCTTCAGGAAACCAAGGGCAGTACTTTTGCACAAAGTGTAGAAAACGAGCTAGATTAGAAGAGGAAACATTAGCTCCACATTTAGACAAAGTATTCATTAAGATACTGATGAACATTTTCGTTCCTCAGACACGCTCTGGCCCATGGTGGCTCTGGTGTCAAAAATTCAATCCTTACTCATACTTGCTCTGCCTGTCTCTATAGAGGGGTCTGCAGCACCCTAGGTAAGATCCTAGCTGTCTTGAAACAAGAAAAAAGCTTACCTTTCCAGGGCCCCTGTTTGGGCGCCAGTTGGGGGACCAGCCCCTGCAGGTTTTGGGGGTCCCTGGAAAGATGTGACAGTGCCAGCGAATCTGGAAGGGATAGAAAATAGGAGGAAGAAAGAAAGAGACTGGACTCTGTCTAGTGCAGAAGCCATTTAGTGGGACAAACTGTGAGCCTTTTATCCCAAATTTTCACAGGTTAAATCACAAGACTTTCATGTAAACACAAAACCAGGTGGATGAGGGGCATCCCCCACCCACCAGGTGTTTCCTCAAGCATGAGGAAGGACAATCCCAAAATTATCTCACTGTTCCCCATGCTTGGTCAATGTTCCTCAAAAGCAATACAACAATTGTAACATCATAATATTCTAATAACCAATAATTTCTAAAGCTTATGCATACACAACACCTAATGACTAAATTAAATCCTAATATCTTTCTATTCTATGCTAATTCTACCTACACTATAGAAACTCTTAATTATAGCCCAAACCAGTTCCTAAAGAATGTGGCCCAGTCCAAAGATCACGCTGGGCGTTTCTAGGAACAATTGATTACAATCTCTTTTAAAAATGACTATTCTAAAATCCTATATATCTATTTTAACTTCTATAAAAGTTTCTAATTCCTAATCCTAATATATAAAGCTGATCATCAGTAACAATGCTTCTAAAAATAAAACCCAAATATAAACTGTAAACTGTACTAAAGCCAAAACCTCAAATGTAGAAAATGGGAACAATGAAATTTCTAAAGTTAGCTGTATTCTTATTAAACCTCAAAATATCATGTTTGATCATGCTTGATCTTACATAATTCCCTGATGTTAGCATGACTATTCTACAATACTTTCTATGAGTAAAATAAATTCAGTTTCTATAATAAGTAGAAAAACCCTACACTAATTGTAGCTAAAACTGGTTTAAAAGAATGCAGCCCAGTCCAACGTATATGCTGGGCCCTTAGGAATGTGGCCCAGCCCAAAGTTTGTGCTGGGCCATTTCTGGTAACTCTAGATAATCATCTATACCATCTAAAGCTGAAAACAGCTCTCCATATGTATATACTAATTCTACAAATATACTTTTAAATCTTATAAAGAAGCTTGTACCATATAGAAGGCTCCCAAATGTGAACTGAGTTTGAATTATATCTAATACCTAAGTCGAAACTGCAGTTCATGGGAAACAGGAACAATGAGTTTCTAGAGTTAGCCATGCCTGTCACAGTCACAGAGCCTTCAGCTTAGGTCAGCAGAGTTCCTTTTAGCTAAGTATGCTAAATAGAAAAAGGGAGGAGGGAATGGGGTCAACAGCTCCCAAACACATACTAGTGGTCTCGGGGTCCACGGCCCTCCCTGATCCCTAATGCTCAGTGGGCCTCTGTGGCCAGCTCCCAACAATTATTATTGTTATTATTATTATTATTATTATTATTATTATTTTGTAGCAACAATGTCTCCCTATGTTGCCCAGGCTGGTCTTGAACTCCTTGCCCCAAGTGATCCTCCTGCCTTGACCTCTTAAAGCACTAGGATTACAGATGTGAACCACTGCTCTCGGCCTATTAAAGAACATTTCTGATAATTACAAATGCATCTCTTAATTCTGAGAGGAAGCACTAAAATAACATTTTTAATGGAATGTCCAAACTAGCAGCTATGTATTTATTTATTCATTCATTTATTTATTTATTTGAGTCAGAATCTCACTGTGTAGCCCAGGCTAGGGTGCAGTGGCACACTCATGGACACCGCAGCCTTGACCTGCTGGACTCAGGTGATCTTTCTGCTTCAGCCTTCCAAGTAGCTAGAAATACAGATGTGTGCCACCACACCCAGCTAATTTTTTGATTTATTGCAAAGATGAAGTCTCACCATGTTGCCCAGGCTGGTCTCGAACCCATGGGCTTAGGCAATCCTCTTACCTCCACCTCCCAAAGTGCTGGG
The DNA here is from genome assembly GCF_000164805.1 of Carlito syrichta. NCBI lineage: Eukaryota > Metazoa > Chordata > Mammalia > Primates > Tarsiidae > Carlito > Carlito syrichta. The sequence goes on from NW_007259426.1 coordinate 29,308, forward strand.
ATTATAGGCATAAGTCACTGCACCTGAACAGCAGTTTCTTAAACAATGAAATCATAATTAAATTTAAAGAAGGCAATGAGGAAAGGAATAAGAAACAAAGGATAAATAGGAAGCACAAAATAAGAAGGCAGATTTAAATCCAAACATTCAGTAATTTCAGTAAATAAACAGAACTTTATAATTAGAAAGACTTCCCCATCCAGTTATAGAAAGTGCCTGAACAATCAAGACTTCTGGGGTACAGATGGAGACTCTGTCAGTTTTGCAACACGGAGGAGCAGAGCAAAATGCATTCTCCCTTGGGGCAACTTGGTCAACGAATCCCCTGAAAAAAATGGAAGGAGAATGATCTGGCCCTTCCATGCCCACTTCCTGTCACCAAGTTTTTCAGGAAAATAATTTTCCTCTGAGAAAAATGCAGGAGGTCACAAAGAAAAGTCAAGAATATTACAATAATAGGTAAAACTAGGGAAAAGTCAAGCCACTCTCATGAAAATATTTTATGTATAGTCCTAGTACTGGCCATTGTGAGATATTTATTTGATAGGTGAGAGAGGAAGAGGTTAGGAAGGGAAAAAGTGAGTGTGTATCTAAGGAAAATCATAAGAAAGATATAAAGGCTATACCAGGGTTAGGGAGCAGTAGAAAGAATGTCTAAGATCTTTTCAAGAGCTGTTAGGACAAAAAGGACAAAAATTAAAGAGCAATAGGAGAAGATACAAATGCTTGGGGGACATGGAGGAAGGAATTGGTTATTATGAAATTCCAGATGACATATAATTCCTTCAAGGCTATATGTCTGTCTTTACCTGTATTCCCTTGAAAAATATCAGTTGCACAAACACACTTTTTTAAAAGGTGCATTTTTTGTGTTAGCTAAAACTAGAGAGCAGTTTCAATCAAAGTGCTCAAATAGAGTTAGAAAAAATATAATCTCTACCTTTCCATCTTTTAAAATACCCTTAAGCTATCCAACTCAGAAAGATAAAAATATATCCTATCTTTAAAGACCTCCAGAGAAAGAGTTTACATGCCATCTCAGAAATTAATTTCAGCACTTAACAGGAGATTCCTGGGGTGGTGGAGGGATAACATAATTAAACCTGTAACTTAAATCCAATTTTTTTCCTCCCAGAAGACAGATATTATATGAGCTCCATAAGGCTGGTAGTAAGATACCCTGTTGAACTCTCAAGCATATCTCCCCAAAAGAAGACTTAGAAAAGTAGGAAAATAAAAAGAACAGAAAGAACATCACTCTTCATCATCATTGCTTGAGTCTGGTGTAGGTGCAGAATTTGTAACATTGAAGTGAATTGCTTGACTTTGTAGAAATCAATGAAAGTAAAATTCAATTGAGACTTTTTATTAAAATAACATAAATTGTAAGATGCGACTTTTCTGTCATGGTTAATCACCAAGATTGGCAAGGATTACCAGAGGTAGAACCAGAAAAATCATCATTCAAGTATATGAATCGTGCCCTTCCAAGTAGAATATGAGTCCTTTTGAGCCCATCAAGAAAAGAAAATGTAAGCAAAATCCATACAATACAGGTATGCTGAGCTGCAAGATAGCATTCTATTTATATCAGCCATGCCCCAGAGAGAGTGATTGGTATGGCCGAGTCAAATATACAGTAATAGCATCAATTAACAAAATTACTGAAATCTGGAAAGCAACCAGGGTATACATTGTCTTTTTCAACATACTGATACAGCAGGAGAACTGGCAATGTTAAAAAGAATGTACACTTGTGACACAACACTGAACTAGCCCAGGCTGCCTGCTGGCTCTCTCCTGAACCTAATGCTAAAGAAGCAAAAACAAACAAAGCTAAACAAAAATCAACCAAGAAAGAATCACATACATTTAAAAAACTAACATAAAATCCATGAGACTCTTGGGGAGTCACATCTTACAGTTTGAAGGTAGGGAGGAAATGGCATCCCAAATTCATCAGGAAATTTACAAAATGGGGTCTGATGCTCATTGTAAGCCAAGGCAGCAAATAGCCCCAGAGGAATATAAACTTAGGAGAAAAATGAAATTTGAAGGGCATATATGCTATCAAACAAAAGACAACAAGCAACAACACATAGCACACAGAGATGAACTAATGAAAGAAACAGATTAAGAATTTAAGGTAAGCATAAAACCAAGTATTGGTTACATGACACAGAAACAAATATTTTTAAAAAATCAAGCCAGGCACAGAGGCTCACGCCTGTAAACCCAGCACTTTTGGAGGCTAAGATGACAGAATCTCCTGAGCACATGGGTTCAAGACCACCCTGGGCAGCATGGCAAGCCCTCATCTCTACAATAAATAAATAAAAATTAGCTGGTTTTTGGTAGTGCATGCCTTGTAGTTCCAGCTACTTGGAAGGCTGAGGTAGAGGATCTCTTGAGCCCAGCCAGTCAAGGCTGGGGTGGCCATCAGCATATCACTACACTCCAGGGTAGTGACAGGGTAAGACACTGGGTGACAGGGTAAGACACTGACTCAAAAAGAAAAAAGGTCAGTGAAGAACAATGACAAGAAGCATAAATGGAGCAGAAAATTACCATGGGTTGCTAAAAGACCAAGTAAAACAGCCATCCCAGAGGGATTCAGGAATGGATTAGTAGATAAAATATATAAAGAATATCTCATATTTGTAAAACATATGAGAATAATTGTCATCTGTATAATAATATAGTAAGAGTTCCAGAATAAGATAACAAAGTACATAGAAGGAAGTAAATATTTGAAAAATTAATGACTGCCAATTTCCCAGAATTAAAGATGAAACACCTCAGATTATAAAGGCTCACAGAATGCCAAGGGCCAAACAGAAAAGAGAGAAAGAAAAGGAAACCCAAAATCTAGATAACAGTAAGGACTACTTGATGGACTTTGAAGTTTAAGATAAAATGCAAAAGCTTCCAGAAAGAAAAAGCACTTCAACTATTAAGAAAAAAATTGCAGTTTGTTATTAGTCTTCCCAACAGTTACACTAGAGACAATGGAAAAATATTGTTAAACTGTTTCAGGAAGCCGGGCTCAGTGGCTCAGCCTGTAATCCCAGCACTTTGGGAGGCTGAGGTGTGTGGATTGCCTGAGCCCGCGGGTTCGAGGCCCGCCTGGGCAACTTGGCGAGACCTCATCTCTACTCCAGTCTGGGCGACAGAGTGAGACTCCAACTCAAAAAAAAAAAAAAAGTTTCAGGAAAATAACATTGAACATAAAATTTTATTTAAATACGAGAATGCAATAAGGATATTCTCCTAAATGCTGAAATTAATTTATATTAATTTGTATGCGAATTCTTGGAAGGCTTACTATACAAAGACCTACTGCAAAAACACTCAGAAAAAGTATTCTAACAGAAAGGAAATAAGCCAGATAGATGGAAAGTTGGAATGACTAAATAATTCAGTAAAGCTTATTTTATCTAAAAAAGTAAGAGCAGAACAAAATAAATATAAATATAAACATAAAATGATATTTTATAAAACTGGATGATACTAAATAAACTTTCTTTAGGAAAGAGAGGGGTGAAAACTGCAGTCAGAGGAAAATGAGATTTCATTTTACAGATGAGGAAATTGAGGCACAGAAAGATTAAGAGGTCATTTCAAGATTCAGATTCAGGCAGTATGACTGAGTTCATAGTCTTCAGGAGACAGATATAAACATTTATAAAATCACAGACTGTGAAAGGAAAAAATAATCATAAGTGTTGGTCCTAATAATATTTTTAGTTAACTATCAGGTAAATAAAAATAAAAAGTGGATAACTGTCTAACCAGTAGGAGAAAATTGGGTTTACTTTACAGAAGGAAGGTGAGGAGAAATAAATTAACCAAATGAAATTATAAGAAATAGATAATATGAATCAGATGGTCTCAATAACTCTAAAAATGACAGTAATTAAATAAACATGGATAGAACAACCAATTAAAAAGAAATAAGGACCAGATGGGCTTAAAAATGAATAAAAAATGAGATGCAAAAATAAATGATCTACAAGGACAAGCTTAAATACAGAAGAGTTGAAAACGAAGGGAAAGAAAAAGATGTTATAGTCAAGTATGTGTCAAAAGAAAGCCAGAAAAGTAATTTTAATGTCAGATGAAAGTGAATTCAAGACCAAAAGCAGCAGGGAAAAATATGAATATTACATACAGATGTAAACCAAAAATAAAATGCTAAGCCCTCCCACCAACTGAAAGGACTCCTTCTGAGCTAGGAAAATCTGAAAAACTAAATCCCAGGCCATGATGGAAAAGGAGGTCAGACACATCTCATTATACCCCTTCCTTTGTGGAGTTTTAGGTGCAAGTGAGCAGCATTCACATTAAAATAGAGATCATAATGACAACACAGACTCTGTGGCAATAAATACCAAATTCCATCCTGACTCTGGTATAACAGCACATGACAGAGAGCAGGCCCTAACAGAAATCAACATATTTTACCCCAAAATATGTTTCTTTGACATATTTTGAAATGATCATACAAAGCTGACTCTTGGGGAAATTTGTATCTGTAGAGAACGCCTTTTAAGACAAATACCAGCCGGCTCCGTGGCTCAGCCTATAATCCTGCACCTTGGGAGGCTGAGGTGAATGGATTGCCTGCACCCGCGGGTTCGAGACCCGCCTGGGCAACTTGGCAAGACCTCATCTCTACAATAAATCAAAAAATTAGCCGGGCGTGGTAGCGCGCGCCTGTAGCTCCAGCTACTCAGAAGGCTGAGGCGGAAGGATCACTGGAGCCCAGCAGGTGGAGGCTGTGGTGGCCGGGGTCGGCCACTGCACTCCAATCTGGGCAAAAGAGTGAGACTCCAACTCAAAAAAAAAAAAAAAAAAAAGACAAATACCACCTATTCTCTCTGAATGCTGCTCCTTAGAGGCATCATCTATATAATAAGACTCTTAACCTTCAAGACCCCTTTATCTTAACTCAAGCATTTCTTTTACTGATTTCAAATTCTTTAGACAGAGCTTAACTCTTTCTACCAATTGCCAATTAGAAAATCTTTAAATCCACCTACGACATGTAAGTCACATCCCACTCCCTCTCTGAGATGTCCTACCTTTTGGGACCCAAAATCAATATAAATCTCACATGTATTGATTTATGTGTTTCCTGTAACTTGTTTCCCTAAAAAGGTATAAAACCAAGTTGTTATTCAATCACCTTGGACATATGTTCCCAGGACCTCTAAAGATTGGGCCAGAGGCCTAGGTCACTCATATTTGGCTCAAAATAAACCCCTCTTTTTTTTTGAGTCAGCATCTCACACGGTTTCTCAGACTAAAGTGCAGTGACACATTCATGGCCACCTCAGCCTTGACCTGATGGGCTCAGCCCATCCTTCTGCCTCAGCCTTCTAAGTATGGGTGCATACTACCTCACCCAGCTAATTTTTTGATTTATTGTAGTGATGAGGTCTCACCGAGTTGCCCAGGCTGGTCTCGAACCCCTGAGCTCAGACAATCCTCTCACCTTGGCCTCCCAAAGTACTGGGATTTCAGGCTTGAGCCACCAAGCGCAACTTCAAAATAAACCTTTTAAAAATATTTTACAGGGCTTGACTTTTTCATCAAAACAGATCAAAAGAGTGTAATCAAAAAGGTATAACAATGACATACCTAAATGTACCTAACACCATCTCAAATAATGATATTTCACATTTATTGAGTGCTTACCATCTTCCAAACATTGTTCTGAGACCTTTACATGTATTAATCCTCACAAACCCTATAGATTAAATAATTTTATCCTCCATTTTACAGAGGAAAATACTGAGACACAGGGGCTGAAGAGACCTACATAAGGATTCAAGAGTCACATTCTCTCAACCTCTATTTTCTACTGCTCTTCTAAATTAACAAGTAATACCAGACAGGTTTTTAAGGACATAAATCAAGAAAAAAATTATGAATGTATTTGAAAATTTGTAACACACCCTACATAAACTGATAGATTAGATAAACAAGAAATAAAGTAATAGGACCGGGTCAACAAATTATGGCTTATAAACTGACTGCCGACATTGGTAAATAAAATTGTATTGGAAGACAACTATGCTCATTCATTTACATATTTTCTATGGCTGATTTTGCATTACAACAGCAGAGATGAGTAATTATGACAGAGGATGTGTGGTCAGAAAAGTCTAAAACATTTTACTTTCTATTTTTTAAAGAAAGTTTGCCAACACCTGCTACAGAAGATTGAAACAAAAAAATCAACCAGTTCAACCATTGGTATATAGAGCATTTTACACCTAGAGAGTCTTCACAGGTCCCAAAAATTACATCAAATTGATTAGTGGAAAGCTCTAATTCCAATCTCATTGCCCAATACCACAACTGTCCAAAATATAACCCTAGCCACAACATTAGAGAATACAACCAACACAAGGGCCAGATAAATAAGATGAAAATCCATGCCTTCAGAATATGCTTTTGAATGTGACAGTTAAATGCACAGATATTTAATGCTAATTTACATGAATGTAGAAGTCGAAGTTAGTAAATATTTCAATGCAATAGTGAACTTGTCAACAAGTTTTTAATAAGAACTTACTGTATATCCCTTAAAGGAGAAAGAGTGAAGTATAGCTGATAAGAACTTGGGCAATCAGAACCCCATTCTCTGCCCTACCCCTAGCAGTGTGTGACTTTGGGGGATATCCCTTAACTACTATGTGCCTCAATTTCCTGATATGCAAAATGAGGTTAATAACAGACACTTGATTGTGGAGTGTGGAGTTACTGTGAGTAATAAATACGATAATATAAATGAAAATGGCTTAGCATACTTCCTAGCACTTAAGAAGTTTTCAAATCTATTGAATGACATATCTACTGGGTGCTACAAATAACTGGGAAACTGCCATGATTCCAGAAACAATGTGCTATAGGATTACTTTCTTCTGTTGCCTTTTTTCTGTTATAGCAGCTAAGCCAGCCATATTTTGAGAGATGAGGTTACTGCTATCCACTATTTTCTCATTCACAAGCATATCTATGTACAGAAATGAACATTGTATTGACGAAAGAGCCTGATATCTATAATAAGGCTAGAATAGAACTCAAATGTAAGGAAATCCAAGTTTAGGAGGCTATCTTTTATTTAGTTTTGTGAATAACTCCTAATAATGATTGTCATGAATCATAGTCAGGGCAGAAACATTTTTATGATCAGTTTCTATGGAGAAAGCAAGATGTTAGCACTAAGGTCCTCTCTGGTAGGAAATCAATTTTAAAAATAGAAAGGCAAAGAATAGTTTCTCTTAACTCTGTTATACTATAGGTCAAAAGTTATATCTCATTCTGACCAGGGATGAAAAAATATGAAAACAGGATTATTCAACTTCAAATTATCAAAAGACAAAATTATAACAAATTTCATTCTATAAGATAGGATGAGTGTCCCCATAATGAGTTGAACGGAAGAGGTTGGCTTTAGAGGCAGAGAAGGCTGTGAAAAGCAAAAACTGAACAAAAAGTAGATTGGTCGTTTGAAAGTCACTTTATAAAGGTGAAAGCAGAGGGGACTTCTTTATCATTCCAGCTAAAACTGGCCTGTGGGGGGATTTGACTATTATCACTCTCTCTCTCTCTCTCTCTCTCCATTTCTGGGAAAGTCAGATAAACAACTTAGTTTCGGCTTGGTAGCATGGAATTTCAGCATGAGTCACTCCATTTTGGTTTGATCTGTCGGGGCTAGTGCAGGAGCCTGGTCCAAACCAAATCTTATTTAGCAGAAGCAACAAAGTTTCACCAAAATGTAGATTCATTTTTTATTATATAGGCATCAGAAATAAAAGCAAAGCAAGAAAAAATAGGCAAATCTCATGACTCAGAGATCTGGTTCAAGAGAACTTGGATCCAGAACATGCAATTAGTGATGTTTGCAGGGAAAGTTTAACTTTACACATTATCTCTGGATGAACATTTCAATTTGAACATCAAACACAAAAAATAATCGTAACCTCTGTAACAAAGAAAGCATAGAGGGGAAGCTTAGCACGCATTCCTCATTTTAGGTAGTTTCTTAAAAGGTTGTGAATCTCTTGTGAGGAATTTCTGGTTAGAAATATTATCATTTTGTATAAATAGGACTAGTTGACTCTTGAGCTTCATGTATTTGGGACTCTGCATAAAATGCAGACTCTCCAGTGTGTTCATAAACTCCTCCTTTTTCTTCTCTTTTGGGCTTGTAAGTCCTCATAGAGCAGCTTGCTCTAATTGGCTCCTCAAGCCTAGCCAATAATTACCACAATTGGTCATTTCATTTCAGACAATGATTTAGAGGTAGTCCCAAAATAAACTTTGAAAAATGAATAGCTTGAGTTCTATCATTGTTTTTGTCAAATGTTAGACTGGTTGTATGAAAACCTGTATTTAGCTGGACACGGTGGCTCAAGCCTGCAATGCCAGCACTTTGAGAGGCCAAGGTGAAAAGATTGCCTGAGTTCAGGGGTTCAAGACCAACCTGGGCAACTCGGTGAAACCTCATCTCTACAATAAATCAAAAAATTACCCAGGTGTGGTGGCTTGCGCCTGCAATTCCAACTACTCATAAGGCTGAGATGGAAGGATCACCTGAGCCCAGCGGGTCGAGGCTGCGGTGGTCGTGAGCGTACCAGTGCACTCCAGCCTGGGCAACAGAATGATAATCCAACTCAAAAAATTTAAAAAAAAAACCCTGTATTTAAATAAATTATACTATCAACTCCAAAGGAAAAATAATTAGAACTATTTCATTTTACCACTCCCTCTACTGATCCACTGTTTCCTAGGGCTTATAGGAAAAAGATGTTCTTTGGTTTCTAAATATTCTTATTAAATTAGGACTAACTGTGTACAAAGCATATAATTGTAATCATTTTCAAAATCACAGGAGCAACGCCAAGCAACTTGGAATTTGACTCAGATTTTCCTCTGGTAGTTATTTACTGAAATATTTGTTGAACAGATGAAAAAATGTCATATCATAAAGTCTCATTTCTGCAGGCAATGCTAGTGCTAATACAATCAAATGGAATAAACAGGAAAAGGCTTATAAAAAACTGTTTCCAGTGGTGATTACTATTTTTTAAACTTGTTCCTCGGGTTGTATCTTATCACACTTCTGTTTACACTTTATCTAGTATGTAAGATTGGATGATTTGCTTCTGTCAGATGTTGAAGCCTGGGTGAAATAAACAGTTTTCATTATGTGCCATAAAACTTCAGACCAGAAGGCAGCCATAATAACTCAGCAATGAAAACAGAACACAGAGCAGTCCAAACAGAAGATTTTTTTAATTCTCCTTTTACTTCCTAAGACCAAACTGAGCTGGAAACACACAGCCAGATGCCATCAACCAGACCTAGACCACATTCATTGAAGACCCTGACATCTAGAGACTTCTGTTTGTTTTGCATAATTTTTTTAATAAGCAGAATCTTATTATCGGTTTCCCAAAAAATATATGAGGATTCCCAAACGTTGCTGTAGTTTGGCTGAAGGTGAAATTGGTTCCCCCTTCATGGCTATGTTTTACAAAAGAACAGTTTCTCCTTGGTTTCAGTGTTTGTTCTAATCCCCACCTACCAAGTACATTTTAAAAAAGACTTTTCTTCAGAAAAATAAGCCAAGGGGTAGCAAGCAGAGAATTTGCCCCCACTGGGCTCCTTATAAGAACTTTTATATTTAGATGACAATAATTCAATTTCAATAATATTCAAGCCTAGGACAATGGAGATCTTGGTATTTCTTTAACTAACTAGCCTCCCACTATTGTCCCAAAAGTAATTTTAAAAAATCTTTTAAAATACTTTACATAAAAATTAATGATACATGTGCATGATTATTAGAAACATCTCAAGCAATTAACTGAGCTAAAATCTAAGGAAGACTATGGAGAAACAAATTCCTATATCTCCTTCCCACTTCCTTACATTCATGGTCAGTGTGGTTTTCTTAGGAATTCACAAAATTGCTTTTAAATCTACCAAAACAAACCAGAAGCCAAGAGTAACAAGAGTGGCACCCCCCATAGATCAGAGGAATGCCCACTATTGGTTGAATCCCTTCCCGGGCTTCAAACAGAGTAACATGTTACCATTGTGATGACCTGCTATGTCAAATCTTACTAAAATAATCAAAAATCCAAACCATCCTTCAAAGTCAAGGGAACTCCTCCATGTGCAATAGCCATGGATAAACCTGGAGGACATTATACCCAGTGACATGAGCCAGTCACAGAAGGACAAATATGCACGATTCCACTTATATGAGATACCTAAAACACTCAAACTCAGAAACAAAGAGTAGAATGATGGCTGCCAGGGGCTAGAGGAAGGAGGGCATGGGGAGTTGCAAATCAATGGGCATCATCTCCATTATGCAAGATGAAGTGAAGATGTTTGAACTATAGCTGTATACTGTGCCTGTAGGTTTTTTTGTTTTGTTTGAGTTGGAGTCTCACTCTGTCACCCAAGCTGGAGTGTGAGGGCATACTAACAGTCACTGCAACCTTGACCTGCTGGGCTGAGGCAATCCTTCCGCCTCAGCCTTCCAAGTAGCTGGAACTACAGATGTGTGCCACTATGCCCAGCTAATTTTCTGATTTATTGTAGAGATGAGATCTCGCCGAGTTGCCCAGGCTGGCCTTGAACCTGTGGGCTCAGCCAATCCTCTCACTTCGGCCTCCCAAAATGCTGGGATCATAGGAGTGAGCCACCACACCTGGCAGTGCCTGTAGTTAACAGTAATGTACTGTGCACTTAAATGTGTTAAGGCCAGACACGGTAGCAGGCTGCCGTTGCACTCCAGCCTGGGCAACAGAGAGAGACTCCTAATCAAAAAATATATATATATACTAAAATGGTAGAGCTCATGTTAAGTGTTCCTACCACTATACAAAAAGAGAAGGAAAGGCAAGGAAAATGAGCACTAGATTAAATCAGAAAACCAGGGTGTAGACCAGGCCATTTACTCTGTATGCTAAAGTAGAGAAAGTCATTTAACCTCTTTGATCTTTTACATAATTTGTCCTCATTTATAAAAAGAATGATCAAGCTGGGTGCAGTGGCTCATGCCTGTAATTCCAGCACTTTGGGAGGCAGAGGTGAGAAGACTGTCTAAGCCCATGGGTTCGAGGTAGCCAAGGCACATGGTAAGACCTCGTCTCTGCAATAAATCAAAAAATTAGCTATGCATGGTGGCACATGCTTGTATTTCCAGCTACTTGGAATACTGAGGTGGAAGTATCTCCTGAGCTCTGCAGGTCGAGGCTGCAGTGACCATGAGTGTGCCACTGCACTCCAGCCTGGGTGACAGAATAAGATTCTGACTCAAAAAAAGAAAAAAACGATTATAACAATTTTGTCCAACACATTCAAACATCTCAGTAAGTCATTAAATGTTTACTGAATACTAAAGAAAAACATTTTTAAAAACCAACTCACATGCATACGACTCTATAAAAGAACTTCCTTTTTTTTGAAAATCACCTCCATGAGCACAGGTCTCTTTAGACTTCTTCACTACCATATTGCAGTGCCTAGAACAGACATAATTATGATTTTTAAAAAATCATTGCTTTTAATTCTGTAAATCCACACTTCAGAAAATAATACCAACTTTTGGTTTCCAAAGATTATACATCATAAACTGTCTAATGAGAATATGAGATAGACAGACAGGAGAACTTTTAATCTGAGTATAATCAAGAATCAAACTCTTTCCCCTTATCTATGATTAACAGATTTAAACATTATTTGCCCTTTACAGAATGTATATGGGTTATATTACATATTCAGAAAACAAACTTAGTATTTAAGATTATATCATTGCATTCCTTATAATGATGTTTTTAGGTGAGTATTTAAAGATATAGCAAATATCAAAAGCAAAAGCTTGTGTGGGAGGGTTGTCTTCTCCACCTGACTTAAAACTGTAGGCTGCGATCGTTCCTGCATTCCTGATACCCTTAGCGTCTTTGGGGTTTTTGTTGTTGTTTTGCATTTTTTACCTTCTAACACACCACGAATCTTATTATTCGATGACTTTCTTGCTTCCCTTGCCTTCCAACAATATGTGGTGTTTTTAAGGACGGAGGTAATTGTTTTGTTCACTGATGTTTTCCATATGCTCAGCTAAAACAGTACCTGGCACAGAGTTGAATTCCACAAGTTATTGTTCAATGCATGAATGTTACTTCTTTAAAAATTAAATATAACATTCTAGAGTGCTTATATTAATAACTAAAAATATGAAAGCATGCATGGGAAACTGAGTAAGAATTATAATATGCCTAACCATGGTCTATTTTTGATAGTGGCATCAGGTAATGTTTTACGGGAAATAGCATGGACTTTTGTCTTAATACTTATACAGTTAGGCAGGTTGTTATAGAGCTTTAGCCAGGCTTTTTCAAAACCATTTCATCCTGGGAATTTACCGGCATCCAGTTTAGGAGCTTGGTCCAGGATAATCTGATCCACGCTCTGTCCAACTATCTGCTTTCCCATGCTTTTGTTGTTGTTGTTGTTGTGTTGGAGTCTCACTGTCACCCAGCTATCCTTTTCAGCAACCATCTATCTTTACTCTTTGATTTAACTTTATATGACCTGATCTGGAGACATTTACTTTGCTTAGCATGTGGTGAACAAAAGGTAAACAAGCAGTCTGCACCCTGGGACACCCAGATGACATCTTAATGGAAAAGGAACCAGCAGGTCAGATAGTCACAGCATTGGAATTTGGAACTTAAGAGTCTTAAAAGACTTTGAGGGATTGAACCTGAGCCTTTTTTCCATCCTCTTTATAAACAAACCAGTATCCCACTAACAATCCCATTCTTAAAATTTAATATATTTAAGGCTTTTCTTGGCCTTCATTTCAACAAGCTAAGCAATCTTACCTCCTTTAACCTTCCATGTAAGATTTATCTTCCTTGGTTCTTTTTAATTTTTTCCCTAAACTTCTCTACTTTTATACTCATGTTGAAAATGAAATTGTCCTAATAAATATCAGAAAAATACTCCATTACATAATAGTTAATACATATGCAATTTGTGGTCAGTTTGTGGTTCACTTTTAGTGTTTATGTTTATTACAGCTAAATCGAGCTTAACCTTTTGCCTAGCCAGTCTTTCCCCAGTTTTCCCTTCTTTTGCTCCTATCAGATTTATCTAATTATTGAGAATTTTTTTCTCAAGTTTTTGGATATCACTTTGACAGTGTCTGGGTAGAAGGCCCAACTATAACTTGAAGAAGAAGAGCAAGAGATTTCCAAATCAAGTTATCACCTAGCACAGTTTTCAATAAAGTAATGTATATACATTTTTTAAATTATAGGTATATCTAGTATGAAATAGCAAATACAGTCACGTGTCATTGATGGACATACGTCCTGCTAAATGTGTCATGAGGTGACTTTTGTTATTGTGAAAACATCATAGAGTGCACTTACACAATCCTAGATCGTTTTGCCTACTACACAGCCGGGCTATATGGTCTAGCCTATTGCTCCTAGGCTACAAACCTATACAGCATGTTACTCCACTGAACACTGCAGGCAACTGTAACCCAATGGTGAGTATTTGTGTACCTAAACACAACTAAACATAGAAAAGGTACAATAAAAGTACTACATAAAAGATAAACAATGATACACCTGTATTGCACACTTCCATTGAATGATGTCTGCAGCACTGGAAGTTGCTCTGGGTGAATCAGTGAATGAGTTCTGAGTGAATGTGAAGGCCTGGGACATTACTGCTCACTATTATAGACTTTATTTATTTATTTATTTATTTATTTGTGTGTCGGAATCTCACTCTGTCGCCCAAGCTGGAACTACAGGTGTACACCACCACACCTGGCTTTTTTTTTTTTTTTAAACTCACCAAGTTGCCCAGGCTGGTCTCAAACCCCTGAACTTAGGCAATCCTCTCGCCTCAGCCTCCCAAAGAGCTGAGATTATAGGCTTGAGCCACTGCACCCAGCCTACTACAGACTTTATAATTACAGAACACTTAGGCTAAACTAAATTTATACAAAACATTTTTCTTTCTTAAAAAATAAATTAATCTTAGCTTACTGCAACTTTTTTACTTTAATTTTTAATTTTTTTTAACTTTTGACTTTTTTGTAATAACAGTTTTAAGCACAAATACATCGTACAGTTGTACTAAAGGATTTTATTTCTATCCTTATGTCCTTATAATCTATAAGCATTTTCATTTAAATTTGTATTTATTTATTTATTTATTCTACACTTTTTTGTTAAAATCTAAGACAAACACACACATGAACCTAGGTCTACACAGAATCAGGATCACCCATATCACTGTCTTCTACCTCCACATATTTTCCCACTGGAAGGTCTTCAGGGGCAAAACCATGCATGGAACTATAGTATCCTATAATAACAATGTCTTCTTCTGGAAAACCTGAAAGACCTGCCTGAGGTTAATTTTTATCTCAATAAGTAGAAATAGTGTATACTAAAATCATGATTAAAAAGTAGCGTAGTAAATATATAAACTAGAAACATAGTCGTGTATTCATTATCAAACGTGATGCACAGTACATAATTATATTTGTTATAGTTTTATATGTTTTTAGTGTAGGTTTGTCTACACCAGCATCATCACAAACGTGACTAATGTGCCGTGCTACAACGTTACAACAGCTACGATGTCATTAGATGATAAGAATTTTTCAGCTCCATTATAATCTCATGAGACCACCATGGTATATGCAGCCTGTCATTGACCAAAATGTCTTTATCAGGCAATTGACTCTGTTTACCATAACTGAGACATACTTTTTGTTGTTGTTGTTTTAGAGAGAGAAACACAATCTTACTCTGTCACCCAGGCTGGAATGCAGAGGTACGATCATGGCTCACTGAAACCCTGAAATCCTGGGCTCAAGAGATTCTCCCATCTCAGCTTCCTAAATAGTTGGGAATACAAGTGCATGCCATCACACCTAGTTAATTTTTTTTTTTCACAGAAGCAGGTCTTGCTATGTTGCCCAAGCTGGTCTCAAACTCCTGGCTTAATGGATCTCCCCCATCTTGGCTTCCCAAAACTCTGGGTTTATAGATGTGAACCACCACGTTCAACCTGTGAGTCATACATTTAAGACATATGGGTGTCAAATGTATCTGGGATCATTTGGATTATCAATGATTTCCAATATTTGCTATAGCCCTCCATGTCTTAGGACTCTCTTCAACAGATGCTCAGTACCAAAGTTGTCTTCCAGGAACTCTACCTCTGGAAAACTGTACCTCCTAGTGGCAGCCCATAGACAAGGAACTTCAGGGTTTTGTAACAGCATTTCCCTCCCTGGCAGGACACACACTTTTTCACAACTTCAGGAAGTCATTATGTAAAGAAGTTCACCCCCACTGTTAAAAAGAATGCTGCCAAGTTAGAGCGAGTGCCCAGCCTAAAAACTCTAGGAAATCTACACCATAATCTGCATCTAATATAGACAGCCACTATAACATCCCATACAATTTATGTATACTGTCCAGATAACAGATTTAAGCAATTCTGATTGACATGATTAATCCATATGCTAGTGCAAAATTAGTACTATTTTAAATTGAAAAAAAAAAAACTCGAAGAAATGATCATCCAAAAACATATTGAGAATATTAGGCCCAACCCCTGATTACAATTTCCATTAATTAGCTGACCCTAAGGTAGCCCAAAATTGCATTGTTCATACTTATCAAGAAGTAATAAGCACTTAAACATTACATGATTTATATGAATTCTTTTTTCTTTTCTTCTTTTTTAAGAGACAGAAACTCACTCTACCGCCAAGGTTGGAGTGCAGTGGCACAATCGTAGCTCACTGCAGCCTCGAGCTCCTGGGCTCTAGTGATCTTCTCAGCACAGCCTTCCTCAGTAGCTAGGACTACAGGTGTGTACCCTCACACCCAGCAAAACATATATGGTTCTTAGTGAAGAATAATTTCAGTTGAACCCAGATGTCAACTGGATTCTGTTCGTTTGAAGTTGGCTTGCATCTCCACCCTTCGCAGTAATGACTTGGAAGCCCTGTCTGTGGGTTCCCTGGTGACAGACCCGTACGCTTAGGTGTTCTTTATCCCTCTACTGTGACTCCCAAAGATTCGTATCACTTAAGTTGATCCGAGAGTGCAATAAAGCCATACACAGTGACTGAAGGTACAAATATTGTTATCTGGCTGTGATCTGAAAGCTTAACCAACATCAAATGATTTCAGGCATTATTATGCTATCCCACAGGTATTTTATGAAAGAACAAAATGATTAAGCTGGTGCTGCAGGTTGTATGCTTTTATTTTGTATGGATATTGCCTTTCTGTTTAGCCAAATAGCTCATACTCATAAAAAATATATAGCGTTAAGTGCAGATATAAACAGTGCATGTTTATTATTAAATTTCAAATGTTTTAAAAGAAAAGTGTTAGAAGATACACCTGATTGTGTATTGTGGAAACATGTATCAGAAAGAACTTTTTTCATAGGTGCAAAAATCTATTTTTCAAAACAGAGCAAAATGTCTGTGGACAGTAAGCGATGATCACCCTTCAACAAAAAGAAAAATAGAAAGAAATGAATACATAAGAGTGATTTTGTTTGCTCCATAGTCTTCTCTCTCTCTCTCTCTCTCTCTTTTGAATCGGAGTCTCACTTTGTCACCAAGGCTGCAGTGCAGTGGCATACTCACAGCCACTGCAGCCTCGACCTGCTGGGCTCCGGCTATCCTTTCACCTCAGTCTTTCAAGTAGCTGGAAATACATGTGCGTGTCACCAGGCCTGGCTAGTTTTTTTATTTATTATAGAGACAAGGTCTTGCCAAGTTGCTGAGGCTGGTCTCAACCCCTGGGCTCACTTCCCAAAGTGCTCGGATTATAGGCATGAGTTCTCTTAACACTTTATGTTAACAATAGGAGAAAGAGTTAGGTCAGTAGGCTGGTGTCTTGGGTGTGCAAAGAATTGCACAGAAATTAGATTAGAAAAGACAGTTTATCCAAAAAGAAGATCAGAGAGAGAGAGAGATGGCAGATCCACCTTTCCAAGAATGAAGAGAGGGCTATATGCTTAAAAAAAAGCATGGTGGGCAAACCCCCTGGGGTTCCCTCCCACTGTGGGAGCTTTGCTTTTCTGTCCTCTCAATAAATCCTACTATCTATAAAAAAACAACAACAACATGGCGGCAGGTGCTTGAAACTAGGGGTTTTTCAAACTTCTTTTTTGGGGGCAGGGCAGGCAAGCATTCACAGTAGCTGACATCACAGTGATGAAGTCTGTTTCTCGTCTCTCTGATGACCAGATGGATGGGTGGATCAACCACATCGATGAGAAAGGCAGGGCTGGTAGCTGAAAGACAAATTCTTAAGACAAAGACGTTAATCTTTTTTTTTTTGAGTTGGAGTCTCACTCTGTCGCCCAGACTGAAGTGCAGTGGCCACTCCCGACCACCGCAGCCTCCACCTGCTAGGCTCCGGGAATCCTTCCGCCTCAGCCTTCCAAGTAGCTGGAACTACAGGTGCGCGCTACCATGCCCGGCTAATTTTTGATTTATTGTAGAGACGAGGTTTCGCCCAGTTGCCCAGGCGGGTCTCGAACCCGCGGACTCAGTCAATTCACTCACCTCAGCCTCCCAAAGCACGGGATTACAGGCTGAGCCACCGAGCCTGGCTAAAGATGTTAATCTTAAAGTCTTGTGACTTGCCCATAGTTCCAGCAAAGATTTTTGTCAGGTAAGAGCTCAAGGAGACCAGAGAAACTCCATTTTGGACTCTGTCCTTTCAGAAAGGTTGACTGAGTTAAGCCAATGTCCTAATAAACTCTTCAGATTCTATTCTCCTGAGTACCATTCATAATAAAACAGGTTACTCCATCTGTATTTTAGAAAAAATAAAAGCTATTCCTTGGTTGTTTTTGTTTATTTATAGATCACATCTGTTTAAGTTTTAAGGTAATTTTTTTTTCCAACTACCACTAAAAAACATACAAAATAAATGACCCTCTACCAAAAAGGACTTGCAGGAAAATGAAAAGGGAAAATATCAAAATAGAGGGATCCTAGCTAGTATTGGACATTTCTGGAGCTTCCTTCGAGCTGAAAAATAGAAAAAGATAAGTAATAGCAAACCACTAAAGGAAAATAATTCACAGTAAATATAATCATAAATACAGTCAGAGAAAAGGAATAGTAAAACAATAATCTGAGGTGAACATAACTGCAAGAAGAAAATGGCTTTATTTTATTTAGGCAATATAGTTCATTCAAGTAAATTGAAGAAAACTGCAGATTTAGTCATTCATTCATTCAGCAAATGTATCAAAGAAACAATTTCCATACACTTTTCCAACTGGGGACTCATAAAGGTCTATAAGATACAGTTTTATGGTTCAAAATTTATTTAAACAAATAAAACCACATCAAACAGCCTAGTGTTTTGACATATGCATTAAATACTTTAGAAAAGGCACTGGAAATAGTCAACTGCATTTGTACGTCAAAATAATTTCATGCACTGCATAACTAAAGTCAAGATAACACATAAAAAAGAATTGTCTCTCTAGATCAGAATCTCTAGATGAGAGCATAAAGATTGCAGTTTTTGAATTTTGATGCTACATTAAAGTTATAGTGATATAAACACTAATTAGCAAATGTTTTAAAGACAGTATTTACATATGCTATGCAACAATTTTCTGCTGAATTTTTTTTTTACTTTTTGACTGTCTGTTCAAAGAAGCACCACTCAAGGTGATTATTGTGTGCGTATAAGTGGTTTAAGTAATCAGCACAAGATGAAAAGTTTTTTTCCCAAATGGCTTGCAGTTGCACCATAAAAATATGTTATTCTCTTTTTCACAATCTGCCCTGATTTGGCTGGAATGTGTCTGTTACATGTGACAAATTTGTGTGTCTGTATCTATGGTTTTACCACAATGGCACAATGCAATTGGATTCCAAAAAAAATTATAAGATCTGACTCATTACAAGCTACTCTGTGGGGTTGGTTGTGCAGACAGGAGTTCATCGTCCTTCCATGGTGCTTATAAATGAATGAGGCAAATATAAATCACCGGGAGAGAAACTAACCAAGTTAGCTGCCCCTCCCCAGAAGGAGTGGGTGCATGTATCAACCAAGATTCTTTGTTTTCAGAAACAGATGCTGACTTTTACTGATTAAGCAAAGGAGAGTTTGTTTAAGAAAAGAAAAAAAAATGTGTGACTCAATTGCTGGGTAGGCTGGAAAAACAACCCAGAAGCTGAGCGATCAGAAACTGGCCTGAATCAGGGGTATCCAAATAAGAGTAAGTCAAGTTCCTCTCTCTTTTCAGATGACATGATTGTGTACCTTGAAATCCCAAGAGAATCTGTCAAAAGCCTCCTTAAGCTGATAAAGGCCTTTGGCAAAATCTCAGGATATAAAATAAATGTGCAAAAAGACAATCGCATTTCCTTACACCAATAATAAACAAACAGAAACCCATATGAAAACCACAATTCCATTCACAATAGCCACAAAAAAAATGAAATACCTTGGCATCTTCCTAACCAGAGACGTGAAAGAACTTTACAATGAAAACTACAAAACACTGCTCAAAGAAATCAAAGATGACACAAACAAATGGAAAAATATCCCATGCTCATGGATTTGGAGAATCAACATTGTGAAGACGTCCATCTTACCTAAGGCAATCTACAGATTCAATGCAATACCCATCAAATTACCAGCAACATTCTTCTCAGACCTAGAAAAAACAACACAGGAATTCATATGGAAACACAAACAACCAAGAATAGCCAGAACAATACTCAGCAAAAAAAAAAATAAATAAAGCAGGTGGTATCACCTTACCAGACTTCAAACTTTACTATAAAGCTACAATCATCAAAACAGCTTGGCATTGGTATAGGAACAGGCATATAGGTCAATGGAATAGAATTGAGATTCCAGAAGCAAAACCTCAATTTCTCAACCAACTCATTTTGACAAAGCCTCCACCACCTACCACTGGGGAGAGGAGAACCTATTCAGCAAATGGTGCTGGGAAAACTGGCTGACCACATGCAGAAGATTGAAACAGGATCCCTATCTATCCCCATACACAAAAATTAACTCCAAATGGATCAGAGACCTAAATGTAAAACCTCAAACCATAAGAATCTTAGAAAATGAAGGACATACCCTCATGGAAATTGGAACTGGCATCCAATTCCTGAACAACACCCGAAACCTGCAGGCCATAAGAGAGAAGATAGACAAGTGGGACCTCATTAAACTGACAAGCTTCTGCAAAGCCAAAGAAACCATCAAGAGAGCAGGGAGACAGCATACAGACTGGGAAAAAGTATTTGCCAACTCCAGGTCTGACAAAGGAA
>NW_007259426.1:50089-54779 GCF_000164805.1 Carlito syrichta
GGAGACACCTCTTATCAACAAGGGTGCCTGAACGAAGCATATTTGTATATCTAAACCTTAACTGTACCCCACAATATCATAATAAAAAATATTGATTATAAAAAAAAAAGAAAAGAAACTGGCCTGACTGGAACACTGAAAACTACCCTACTACCACTTCTAACACTACCCTAGCACTAGTTCTGTTTCAGGAACTCAATCCTGCTAACCAGGACATCCCTGAAGGTCAGACAGCGCTGCCAGGACCCCAGAAAAGTTAAGTGAATTTTGGGAAGAGTCTTTTCCCCTAAATTGCCCTTTTTTGAATCACGTGAGTTTCATTGGTAATGTCTAGCTCGCATAACTATGCTCTGGCTATAACCGCAGCTTCACCTGGAGGAGGTAGACCTCACCAGGCAGAGAATGCCCAGCTTTGGCAAAGAAACTCAGAAAGAGGTGAGAAACAAAAGAGACAAAAGTTCACTCAATTTCAAAGTAAGTTCCTCCTTCCTTCCCTCCCTCCCTCTCTCCCTTCCTTCCTTTTTTCTTCTCCTCTGTCTCTCCCTCCCTTGTTTCCCTTCCCCACTTCCTCCCTCCTTGCCTTTCTCTTTCTTTCTCTCTCTCTCTCTCTCTCTCTCTCTCTCTCTCTCTCTCTCGTCAGAGTCACATTCTGTCACCCAGGATGGAGTGCTGTGGCATGATCACAGCCACCACAGCCTCGACCCACTGGATTCACATGATCCTTCTGCCTCAGCCTTCCAAGTAGCTAGAACCCTAGGCTTGTGCCACCATGACCAGCTAATTTTCTTTTTTCTTTCTACTGTAGAGACGATGCCTCACCAAGTTGCCCAGGCTGGTTGCAACCCCTAGTCTCAGGCAATCCTCTCACCTCTGCCTCTCAAAGTGTTGGGATTAAAGGCGTAAGCCACTGTGTCTGTCCCAAAATAAGCTCCTTTATCCAGCCTCATCAATTAAGTAGCTACTGCATGCCAGGCATAGTTGCTGTTCCTCTCATTCCCATATGATATTTTATAATCATCCTTCACATGACTTGTCCTCTCAGTCATCCAGCCTATCACCATTACTGCCGATTACACTGAAAGTTTCTTAAAGGCTGGGA
Organism: Carlito syrichta; assembly: GCF_000164805.1. NCBI lineage: Eukaryota > Metazoa > Chordata > Mammalia > Primates > Tarsiidae > Carlito > Carlito syrichta. The sequence goes on from NW_007259426.1 coordinate 51,189, forward strand.
CCTTGTCATATTAACTGACTCATTGCCATGTATTCAATAAATATTTATGAATTACTAAATAAAAGATATACAATATTGTATAAGTAAAAAGGTACAGGAAAGGCAGGAAAGAGCACCATAGAAGATGTGACATTCTAGCTTAACCTCCAAGGGGGAAAAAAAAGAAGAATATTCCAGGCAAAGGGAATGATATAAGCCAAGGCCTGAGAGGAGGGAAACAGCAGACATTTCAGAGACGCCGGCAGCAGAATTGATTGATATATAGCAACAGCTCTTTTTTTTTTTTCTTGAGTTGGAGTCTCACTGTCACCCATGCTAGAGTGCAGTGGCACACTCATGACCACCACAGTCTTGACCTGCTGGGCTCAAGTGATTCTTCTGCCTCAGTCTTCCAAATAGCTGGAACCACAGGCATGCACCGCCATGCCCGGTTAATTTTTTTTAATGTATATTAGAGACAAGGTCTCCCCAAGTTGCCCAGGCTAGTTTCAAACCCCTGGGCTCCAGCAATCCTCTCGCCTCCACCTCCCAAAGTGCTAGGATTACAGGCGTGAGCCACTGCACCCAGCAACTCTTAATCTCCTGAAAAGACCAGGGCTTGTCACCAGCTCAACTGTACCAGAATACAAGGGGGGTGGAAAACATGGCACATTAAAAAGACTTCCCAGGTACTTCTGAGGTCTATTTCTGGGTAAGAAACACTATTCATAAAGTGTATAGGGAAGAGGCAAAGATGAGGAAGAGAGGAAGTAGCAATCAAAGTTTCTAAGAATTTTATCTTTGGGGTCCTCCCACCCCGGTAATGCCCTCACCTCTCTAACTGGCCTCAGGATCTTGCCCTGACTTCCATATCCTGCTCACAGAAGCCCCTACTGACAGGGTTATCATAACAATCCTCCTGAGAGGAACCTGGTTTGCCAGCTTTCCATTCAGTTACATTCCATCACCACCCACTGAGAGTCCACCATCTATGGATGCCCAGATGATGTCATCCCAGCCTCAAGGATCTCACAGTCCAAAGCATTTGCATTTTAATATCTAAGTATGTGCCTCAAACCCTTTTAAGAACTACAAGGATTGCCAATGGCACCAAAATAGGAAGGTATCTTGAAGCAAATGCTCTTGTCCTAAATTCTTAAAACACCCTCACTTAAAAGTCTGTCCTTTCTAAAATTGTTCCTGCCGACTTCCAATTTCCTATATGTTGAATATGTAATATTCAAACAGAAAATTGCAGCTGGATATGCTAAATTCGTCTACAGGGATCTGTGGTTCTTTTTTGGTGGGGACATTTTTTAAAGAGAAGAAGAAATGATGGAGGAAAGAGTATTTGAGTAATGGAGAAGAGAATTCCAGGCAACTCTCCTTCGAGAAAACCAATTATTTTCTCCCTAAAGGAGGCAGAACTCCACCTATCCCATCTCATTGCAAGTACCCTGAGAGGGGCACAGGTGAGGGTGATATGCTGCAGAAGGGTTCAAAGGGAACAAATGCACATGACTCCCCCAACTGGAACAAGAGTAGTCCCTGATCTTGTTGATCAAAATCTCCGGAGGGGGGACAGACATAAGAAGGAGGGGGAAGAGGAGAACACAGGGGAAGATTGGCTCTACAAGACCTCAGCTCCGCTGTGGTTTCATCCAGGAGAGCACACTGCTGCCCGGTGCTGGGCTGGAAAGGTCATTTTTTCCAGTTGCCTTGGGCAGCACTGACATAACTTGGCCCCTACTCACCTCTCTACCTGCATCTCAATCTACTCCCCAGCTCATATCATTTTATGCTCTAATAACACCTTACTGCTGTCATGGTCTTCCTATCTCCTACCCACCCACCCCCTCATGCCATCTCAGGCATCTTCAACACCCTCTTAAACACCCTTCAATGCTGAACTCAAGAGTGGTTGTCTCCAGGAAGCCCTCCCTGCCTTCTCTTTGTCGATGCTGAAGCAGCTTCTCGGTTATGTCCTCAGTAGGTCAGTGAACTTCACCAACCTCTCAGCCCTGGAAATCCAGACCCTTGCTTGCTCATCTTTGTTTTTTATTTGTTTGAGTCAGAATATCACTCTGTCACCCAGGCTGGAATGCATGCTGCTCACGGCCACCGTGGCCTCAACCTGCTGGGTTCAGGCAACCCTTCTGCCTCAGCCTTCAAAGTAGCTGGAACTACAGGCATGTGCCACCACGCCCAGCTAATTTTTTTATTTATTGCAGAGACAAGGTCTTGCCGTGTTGCCCAAGCTGGCCTCGAACCCGTGGGCTCAGATAATCCTCTCACCTCTGCCTCCCATAGTGCTGGGGATTACAGGCATGAGCCATTGTGCCCAGTCACTTACTCATCTTGGAATCCTAAAGACCTTGGGTGATGACTGGCATAGAATAAAAGGTGCTCAGGATTTTTGTTCAACAGAACGAAATGCGTGGTATCTGCACACTTGCCATGTAGAGAGTACTAAGGAGTACTTAGTACAGAATGTAGCGGAGTACTAAGGAGGTATTCTAATCCTTCCCAGACAGACTTGAGAGTCAGAACCCCAAAGTATAGAGAAATTGGAATGAGCTATGGCAACAGCCAAGAAAAAGAAACCATAATCCTGGAGGCAAAAAGAATTCACCAAAATAGAAGGGTCTGAGAAGTCTTAGGACTGAACCTCTGAAACATTCAAGTTGCATGACTTCATGAAGGATATTTACAGCACTGACCCAGGAGATCTTGAGCTAGGTGGGGGAAGTGGGGTGTGGGGGGGTGGATGAGGGAGTATCAGTTATTCACCTTAGTGTCCCACTGTGAAGCGTATCAGAGGCACTTGTCAGAGACAGACATTCATTTAATAATTTCTATACATCTGATTGAACGGTTAGCTATAGAGCTAATTTAATGCTGTTCATTGAGCAATGTAGATTCTATCCTTCCCAAGCAATTTTTATTGCCATTTTGAATTCAGGGTTTTAAAAAAATCCCTTCAAATACTGTTAGGAGAGCCACTCATCAGGTGTCCAAATCCGGATAGTACATTCATTCATTATCCTGACTAAATAGGACAAGAAATGTGAGTCGACTCAGGAACATAAGACACGTTGGCAGCAGAAAGTTCTGCTCTTGGTTCTGGGGATTTGCAGGTTTGGCCTAATTCTTGGTGAAGACAGAGCAGGGCTGCTTCTATGAGAGTAGTGGGGAGAGATGAAGGAAAGGGGAGAAGGGAGGCGGGAGGAATGCAACTAAATATGGGGAAACCTAGGCTCCAGCTTCAGCTGGGCCACTAAGTCACCAGTCTCTTGGCCTCTCTGGGCATCACTTTGCTCAACATGAGAAATACGGCCAGCGGACTCAATGATCCATCCTTGTCTTTCCACCTGTAATTCCAAACAATTTCAGAGACTATCAAGGAGGGCCTCTGTAGTTAGCCGACGAGTTGCAAGAGAGTCCCACCCAGCTGACGCAGCCCTCCGGGACACTCCCTCCCCAACCCGCCTACGCATGCTCTGCGCCTGCGCGTCACTGCCGGGAGCGCGCCGCGCGCGCCCGGGGCCACGTGACCTGGAACCGCGGGGCCGCGCCCGAAGCCACGTGACGCGGGGCCGCCACGGGGCAGGG
>NW_007259426.1:54920-55308 GCF_000164805.1 Carlito syrichta
CCAGTCAAATCCCATTACCGCCCATCCGTCACGGCTTAAGTTTTTATTTATTTATTTACTTACTTATATTTTATTTTATTTTTTTGAGTCGGAGTCTCACTGTCGCCCAGGCTGGAGTGCAGTAGCACGCTGACGGCCAGCGCAGTCTCGACCTGCGGGGCTCAGGCCATCCTTCCTCCTCAGGCTTCCAAGTAGCCGCAACCATAGGCATGTGCCACCACCCCGGCTGAGTTTTTGATTTATCGTAGAGACGAGGTCTCACTATGTTGCTCAGGCTGGTCTCGAACCCCTGACCTCAGGCCATCCTTTCGCCTCCGCCCAACCCCCCACCCCTGTCCCAAAGTGCTGGGATGGCAGGCGTGAGCCACCGCGCCCGGTTTTAAAGAAT
>NW_007259426.1:55550-67424 GCF_000164805.1 Carlito syrichta
AGTGGATTGCCGGAGCCCCCGGGTTCGAGACCTGCCCGGGCAATATGGTGAGACCTCGTCTCTACGATAAGTCAAAAAAAATTAGCCGATCATGGCAGCGCGCGCCTGTAGTTCCGGCTACTTGGAAGGTTGAGGCGGAAGGATCGCCTGAACCCAGCGGATCGACACTGGGGTGGCCGTGAGTGTGTTACTGCTCTACAGCCTGGGCAACAGAGTGAGACTCCGACTCAAAAAAAATAAAGTAAAATTAAAAAGCACTTCATGGAGCCTGTAATTAGAGTGGGACCCATCAGAGTTAGAGTCTCTCCCTCGTCCTTTAAATGCAAACATCATCTTCAAGTTCAGTTACTTGACAGTGATTACATTGACCTCTTGGGATTGCTGTGAGGATTAAGGGACCAAGGGTATGTCAAGTGCACGAACACGTAGTACAAAGTAGCCAGATAAATAATGCACTCTTGCAGGCCTCCTCGTCACCTGTTGTTAGTTTCCATGAAACGAACAAGGTTTTAAACATCTGTTTAGGTTTTAGAACGTTGAGAGCTGGTTACTTGAAAGCAGAGGAAAAAGGTGCAATAGGAGACGTATCTTGATGGGGTATACACGAAAGTGTGGATGTTTTTGGAAAAGGAACACTTGCTAAATGAAATGGGCCACTCTGTCAGCTCCTGCGGTGGCCTGACGCCCACAAAAGGGGCTTCTGCAGTGCCCAGTGGGTGTCATGAACGATGATGTTAGTTCTGTTAGACTACCTGCCATTTGTGTTTTGGATCATAAGATTTAATAGAGTGTTGAATGTAGCAAATCTGAAAAAGGAACAATATACATTAATGACTGCTGACATTAAGTATTTAGTATGTGTCAGGCATATGTTCTTAGACCCTTACACTATATTTACTCGCTTAATTTTCCCAACAACCCTATGAAGTGTGTGTTCCACATTTAACAGCTGAGAAAATGAAGCACAGATCAGTCCAATAATTTATTCGGGTTATGCAGCTACAAAATGACAAACCCGGGATTTGAACCCAAAGCTGTCTGTGAAATCAAGCATGAATAGATAATTATGTTCAAACCAGGCCCACTGTGTGGCCATAACGAATGCTGCACTGGTGTTTTGTTTTGTTTTTAAATATTAACTGAAAGTGCCTGGTGTGAAAAATGGAAGGCTTGACCCAATCTGAATAGGTAGGATTATTAGAGAAAAGAAAGACCCTTTCTGTTTGTTCTCCATTTACTCTAAAGACAAAATGAGATGGGGGGAAATTTTACTACCAGCAAGAAAATTCATTTAGTTAAAACTTTTTGACAGGGAGCATAATTAAATGCCAAGAGATTTGGGAGTTTCCATATTTTGCTTTTGTATGTTTTAAGGACAGATATGTCTGGAAATGGGAACTGAACAAATAACCTCTGAAATTCCATCTCCAGTTGCTCTAATACAAAGTGAACACTCAAAGTTAAGGCAATCCTAAGCACTTAAAATGTTAGATCCTTTATGTACACATTATGTTTCAATCTTCAAAAGTCTCCTGTGTGATAGGTCACTGGCCTTTCCGTTTTACACAGAAACAAAGAGAAAAGTGGTCTTCGTGGTAGAACTGGGACTTGTATCTGAGTCCCTCTAGCTTTGACGCTCGTGTGCTTTTCCACTGGGCTGAAGTACCACGGGAAACTGCCCTGGAACATTCGATGTAGGTTGTTTCTGTAGCACCATGGTAAAGTGCGTGTATGGATTATAGAATCAAAAGACCTGTGTGCAAATCTTATATCTTCCTTTAATAGATTTGTAACTTGGGGCAAATTATTCAAACTTCTGAGCTCACTTTCCTTGGATGTAAAGATGATAATATCTACTTCAAAGAACTAATGCAATCCTTGAAATGAAGATAGATGACACAGGGAGTATGGAGCCTGGCAAACAGTTGGTGTCCAATAAATGTTAGTTCCCATAGCATGAACTGCACAGGAATACTTAAAATATTCTCACACTGATAAGAGTCTGTTAGAAACTTTGGTTCACTTCAAGAAAGTTAATATCCTTAAATCTGAATTTACAAAACAGATGAATTCGTTAGTGATTGTTTACTTTTAGAAAGTAGTCGTTCCATCTTAATCAGTGTTTTTCCCATTTTAGTGAACATAAGATTCACTGAGGGAGCTTGTTGAGAATGTGTACATTTCTGCATGCCAGCCCCAAAAGGTTTTCTTTCAGTAGGGCGGCTGATTAGCCCAGGTGTTTTCATTTTAACAGGAACACATGCTTCCATCCCAGGTGACTTCAGTGTGGGTACTTCTGCCAACACACAGCTTGCAGTAGAAGATTTCCTGTGTGATCTTTTTTTGTCTTGGAGAATTTCAAACACATACAAAAATAAACAGAAGAGTATGGTGAATTCTATGTTCTCATCAACCTGCTGCAGCAAAGATCAACTCATGGCGAATTCTGCTCTGTTCACCCCTCCTTCCACTTCCTCCCCCACTTTAATGTTGAGACAAATCCCAAGAATCATTTCATCTGTAAATATGTGCTTGTATAATTTCTAAAATGTACGTACTCTTTTTTAATAACATAATATATGTAGTATAATAGAAAAGCGATAGCATGTAAGTAATCCTAAAAATATAAACCATAATATCATTATCACATCCAAAAATAATTCCTTATCAAATATCTAGTCATTGTTCAAATTTCAACTTGTCTCGTAAATGTCACTTTTATTTTTAAGTTTGTGTATTTCAATCAGAATTCAGATAAGACCCACATATTGTGGTTGACCGATCTTTTAAATCACTTAGTCTATATATTTTCCCCCCCACCCCATGTCTCTCTTTTTAGAGCAGAGGTCAGCAAACTTTTTCTGTAAAGGGTCAGATAGTAAATATTGTAGACTTTGTGAATCACATATGATTTCTTTTCTTTTTCTTTTTCCTTTTTTCTGAGTCAAAGTCTCACTCTGTTGCCCAGGCTGGAGTGTGGTGGCATGCTCATGGCCACCCGCATCCTTGACCTGCTAGGTTCAGGCAATCCTCCAGACTCAGCCTTCCAAGTAGTTGAAACTACCAACGTGCACCACCATGCCTGGCTAATGTTTTGATTTATTGTAGAGATGAGGTCTCACCAAGTTTCTTAGCCTGGACTCAAACCCCTGAGCTCAGGCAATCTTCTCATCTCCAACTCCCAAAGTGCTGGGATTACAGTCATGAGGCAGTACACCTGGCACATATGATTTCTGTTACATATTCTTGTTGTCCTTATATACCTTTAAGAATGTAAAGCTGTTTTTAGTTCCTCATGCCTGGTTTTCTGACTCCTAGTCCATAACTGTGCTGTCCAGTGGGGCCACCACTAGCCATAGTGGCTGTTTAAATTAAGATCTCATGCCGGGCTCGGTGGCTCAGCCTGTAATCCCGCGCCTTTGGGAGGCTGAGGTGAGTGGATTGCCTGAGCCCGCGGGTTCAAGCCTGCCTGGGCAACTTGGCGAGACCTCATCTCTACAATAAATCAAAAATTAGCTGGTGTGGTAGCGCGCATCTGTAGTTCTAGCTACTTGGAAGACTGAGGCGGAAGGATCACCGGAGCCAAGCAGGTCGAGGCTGTGGTGGCAGGGAGCGGCCACTGTACTCCAGACTGGGCGACAGAGTGAGACTCCAACTCAAAAAAAAAAAAAAAGATTTCTTAAAATAAGAATTCAGTTTTCTCAGTCACATTTCAAGTGCTCAGAAGCCACATGTGCGGGTCCAGCACAGGTTGTAGGACATTTCCATCACCACAGAAATTTGTTGGACAGCACTGGTCGAGTCCCCTTGGTTGATATTTTGCCAGTTGCATCTCAATGATGTAGTTTAACGTGTTCCTTTATCCTCTATATTTCCTGTAAATTGGAATCCTGTAAGTTGTCTTTAGACCTTGTCAGATTCAGGTTTGATTTTTGGTTTTGTTTTTTCTCCTGGTGGTGTGACAAATTTCTTTTATAGGTTCTTGAGTATTGTTAAATATTTAATTTACATATGTATACACACATAAATATATTTAGACTACTTTGAAGAAATAAATATATTGGGAAAAATTAAGCTTTACTTTATAGCAGTGTTTAATGTATTAAATATTGTTATTTATTCTAAGACTAATAGAGGAACAGTTATTTTTTAAGATAAAATTGAATGTAGTAAGAATGTTCCTAATGCCAGCAGCTAACCAGAAAAGTCCTGTCAGTTGATTCACTGGCCTTTTTAAACCAATGTATCATGAACTACTAACACAAGTCTTGAATAGGCCACATAATTTTGCTTTTTTTTTTTTGAGTTGGACTCTCACTCTGTCGCCCAGACTGGAGTGCAGTGGCCGCTCCCGGCCACCACAGCCTCGACCCGATGGGCTCCGGTGATCCTTCCGCCTCAGCCTTCCAAGTAGCCGGAGTTACAGGCATGGGCTACCACGCCCGGCTGATTTTTTGATTTATTGTAGAGATGAGGTCTCGCCAAGTTGCCCAGGCGGGTCTTGAACCAGCGGGCTCAGGCAATCCACTCACCTCAGCCTCCCAAAGGCGCGGGATTACAGGCTGAGCCACAGAGCCCGGCTATAATTTTTTTTAATGGTGTCATGACGGCAGGGGATAGTGGGGGAGTCAGGTTATTTCATAGGTATTTTCACTTAGTAGGATGATCACATAAGGTTGCCTGTTCCAAGATTCTCAGCACGCCCTTTAGATTGAATGCCCTTTAAAAAAATTACATTAACATGTTTTTTAATTTCCTCTTCTAAAATGAACTAAAACAAATTCAGACACCACCTTAACTTACCACTTAACACTGTCAAATTATTTCTGAAGCTAGATGGCATCTGTTGAATTAGGAGAACTTTGGCATCTCTCTTCATTATTATGTGTTTTTACATAGATATGAACTTTTAATCTTTGTGTTATACTAAATACATAAATTTTAAAAGAAAGGAAAAAATACTACTGCTTAGATTTGCTAACATAACAGCTGTTATTACTTTAATAAAGGCTGTTATTTTATCTTTGGAAGTGTTAGACATAAAATCAGCTGGTTTTAGGCACTCAGTTATGATTTAATTCCAAATGGAAAAAACATTGTCTATATAAATACTTTTCCAGGTAACATTAGGATGAAGTACCCTGAAATGCCACATTTCTTCCTAAGTATTGTAATTGAATACAACCTGTTATAAGCAGTAAACTGAAGCAAAAGGAAATTACTAGGTTCAGTAGTTTTTGAAATCATAAGCCCAAAGTTCATTCTCCCTGCTGCTTTGAGATATAAAGCCTCTCTTCACAAAAGGCTCTCTTCACAAAATCATCATACACATGCATTCACATGTATGATGATGTGATTCTCACGGTGACTGTTGTATTTTATAGTTTTGCCAACTATTATAAGTCCTCATTTAATGTCATCCATAGGTTCTTGGAAACTGTGACTTTAAGCAAAAGGGTGTTTAATGAAATCAATTTTACTGTAGGCTAATTGATTAAATAAGTTCAGTTCCTTCAGCATATTTCTGATCACAAAAACATCACAAATTTCTAAATAAAGAAGACATTTAGAATACTTCTGATATTAAAAATTGAAATAAACATGAGCCATACATATGTTTAAGGAATATTAATAAAAAACAAGCAAGATAATTTTTTATCCAACTATTCCAAATTAACAGTGGTGGAAGCCTCTCCCGGCGACTCAGGATACAAGGTGGGAGCCAACCCTGGACAGGGAGCCTTCCTCTTGCAGTGTGCACTTGCACACACCCACACTCACACTGAGACCGGGGAGACACACCAGTGGACCTGACTGGCACACTTTGGCACACTTTGGGGTGTGGAAGGAAACCAGAGCACCCAGACAAAACCCCCACAGACATGGTCCACCAAGTAGCCCCAACAGGGAATTGATTTGCTTTCCTCTCATCAGTATAATAAAGAAATGTTGAACAAAACAATGTTATTCCAGGACCTGCTATACTTCTGCTTACATACTTATTACTTCTAAAAGGAATGTAGGCCTTATGTTAATTCTCAAAGAGAGTAATGTTGCTACTTTAGGTTTTAAGAATGTAGCATTTCAGTGCACCAACATACTCTTTTTATGATTTGAAGCTCTAAAGAAACTTTCTAGGTTCTCATAATGAACTTGATAATCATTTTCTTTTTTGAACTCTTCCCCTCACAGCAAAAATAAAAATTTTAGAGAAAGCTCAATGTGCAAAATGTTCCCACTAATATTTGAATAAGAAAAGACTTTTGTGCAATTAAGTGTAAGTTAAAGTGTAGATCACTACTTAGGTTAAAATCACTGATCTAGATGTTTCTATCAGTTTACTTATTTACAAAACTTGAAAATTAAAACATTTTCAGTGAAATATTTAGTTCTGTTCCCCTACAAACTTGGGAAGATATTTCATGTCTGTTAAATTATTCTGTGATGGTTCTAGTATCATCTATATTCTTATGTCAAGTAAGAATATCTGAATTTTTAAGAATTTACTTTTTAAAACTTTGTTTTCAAGTTCTAAGCATTTTGAGGTATATATTTAGTTTTGGAAAAATATCACCTATGCTAGTAAGAAAGAAGTAAATTCTAGAAACCAGAAGTTGTTGGCTACTTCAGTATCCCCTTAAATATTGATTCCTAAATATTCTCATTCCCTATTTCCTCCCTAATGTCATCAATCTGTTCCTCGGTCTCTCTTGGTCATCTCCATTGCTGGCACCTAAACTGTTTGAGTTTTGTTTTGTTTTTGAGTTGGGGTCTTACTCTGTTGCCCAGGCTGGAGTACAGTTGCACAATCATAGCTCACTGCAGCCTCAGCCTCCTGGCCTCAAGCGATCCTTCAACCTCAGCCCTACCTAGTAGCTAGGACTGCCGGTGTGGACCACCATGCCTGGCTAACTTTTGTTTATTTAATTGTAGAGGCAAGGTTTTGCTATGTTGCCCAAGCTGGTATTGAATCCTGGCCTCAAGGTATCCTCCCCCCTCAGCCTCCCAAAGTGCTGGAATTACAGGCATGATCTCCGCGCCCAACCCATTTGAGTTTTAAGTGGTGCCAACCTAGGGCTTCCTTGGCAGAGATTCTACATCAGCTTGGAGTAGCAACCCTGGAAGTTACCATCCCAAAAGCTAATTAGACCTTGTCAGATCTAAAACAAACAAAAATACCCTTGAGGTTCAAGTTCCTATGGATGGTAGCTGCCTAAATACATAGGATACCCCAGGTTCCCTGGTGCCTTAGTTCTAGGAGATAACTTAGAGCCGTGTCAGCTCAGGGCCACTGCTGAAAAGAGAATGCTAAAGCAGTCCACGTCTATCCTGAACTTAAGAGGGCTGGGCTGAGCCTAAGAGTTTTAAGATTCTGCTGGTATTGAGCACCATTTGTCACGCTACATTAGGCTCCCTGTGAGTCTGTACTCTTCATTTTCTTTCCCTTCCTTTACCATGTAGCCATCCTGTCTCCAAAGCCTGTTTTTGTTTGATGTGTGTATCTTGCTTCTATCCATTGTGATGCAGTTCCTACAGCCAAGTGTCTCATCATTTCTATCTAGCAACCTGTTTCTCCCTCAGCGTCACATTTTACACTCAGTCTTTTATGCCTCTTCCAAAGTAATTTTTTTCCACCAGCTAATTCAGTGCTGTCAGTTTTCATCAAAAGTCTTTCATGGTGGGCTATTACCATCTGTGGTGCTCAAAATTTCATGACCATTCATCAGGCTGGCCTACATGACACGGTCCATCCATCCGACACAATCAGTCAGCATGATACAGCAGATGTTGCCAAGCTGACTTACACCTTCCTTCAGCCAGGTTTTCCCTCCCACTTTTGCATCTGCCCCTTGTTCTCTTGTCAAAATTCCTCTCCCCAAATCTTACAGGATTCTCCCCCAAGACTTCTAGTGATGCTGACTTTCATGTTCAGTGCTACTTACTATACTGCAGCCTATCAGTGCATTATAATATTAAAACTTTTTCATTTATTCTGGTTTTAATTTAAGTTATTGTCTTATATATTTTACATTTTAACTTGTATGTCAGTTTCTCTGTTATTATTCAGGATATATACTTTATGTTTCCTGGTATACTATAGGTATTTAGTAAATACCCACCTAGGGCTAGATACCTAATTTGTTCTGTGCATTGTACCTTTCTTTTGCCTACTTTTAAATAGTGTGTGAAGTTTGAAAATGTAATTACTGAGTATTTTGTGGTTTTTTTTAGTAATGTGTATGTATATATGTATATGCTTTACAAGAGGTAGCATAACATAAAAAGATTGCCATTTTGGTCACTGACTATGGAACTTTATATAAATTATTTAACCTGCCTAAGCCTCACTTTTCAAATATGTAAAGTGGGGATGATAAAATCTTTCCTAGAGAGTTATAAAGACAAGGGAAAGTATGTATTCAGAGTGCCTAGTACAGTCACTGACCAATAGTAGATGCTTCAGAAATTGTCCTTTTTTTTTGTTAATTTAGATGCTGTGTCTTAATGGGGAAAAAGCGGAAATAGTTTTTACACTGACACTGGACTACATTAAAATCTTTTTCTATCTCTAGATTGAATATATTTCAGGAAAAGTTTTTTTCACCACCTGCTCTGATTTAAATATGCTGAAGAAATTAAAATCTGCAGAAAGATTATTTTTGCTGATTAAAAAGCAGTTTCCACTTTCTGTTTCTTCTGTAAGTAAAGGTATGGTGTCTCTCTGTTGCTTTTACCACATGATATATTGAGCTTCAAAGTTTTCTGCTGATGACTAATATGTAGCCATTTCACACTTTAAAATTCATTCATATATGTGGGATCTTTAATTCTGTATTTTTCTGTGTTTCCTGAGTATTATCCCTTGATTGTAGCAGGATCTCTCTTTTCTCTGCAACCTGCTGCTTTTCTTAATGAGATTTTAATGTCCTAAACCACGTTACTTCTTTGAAAATTTTGATCAGGTACTTTCTCTAGAGAGATAAATGGTCAATTGTATTTGTTTGGATTTAGAAACATGTAATAACTCAATGCATTATTTTAGTAGTAAATTAGTAAAAAAAAAAAAGTTATTTTGTACATTTTGACCAAGTGATAAAATTGAAAAAAATACTGCATAGTAAAATGTTCTATTTCTGAGATCTTTTTTTAATTTAATTTTTTAAAGATGTGGGGTATAATTCAGAGTTAGGTATCCGAATGTTCATTGTGCATGTACCATTATTGATGAGGTGTGCTCCCCTCCCCCAACAGATTCCCACTACTGCCAATCCTGCCCCACTCTCCCCTCCCTTTTCCTATAGTATTATGATAATTGTTCAAGGTCTGTTTATAAGTGAGAACATGTGGTACTCAGTTCTTTGTTTCTATGATAGGTCACTCAGTATTATAGATTCTAAGTCCATCCAGGTTGCTGTGAAGTTCATCATTTTGTACTTCTTTATGACTGTGTAATATTCCATCATGTATATGTACCACATTTTTTGTATCCAGTTCTCTTTCAATGGGCAGCACAATTTGTTCCATGTTTTTTGCTATTGTGAACAATGCTACAATAAACATACGTGTGAAGGTGTGTTTTTCATAGAGTGATCTGAGATCTTAGTGTTTTCAATGTTCATTTATCAAGCAGTAGAGCTAGAGAGGGTATAATAGGTTTCTTGTCTATCCCCTAACTTTATAAATATGCTTCTAATGAAATGGAAAGATCTTGATAAAAGCAGTGAAAAAGGCCGGGCTCAGTGGCTCAGCCTGCAATCCTGCGCCTTTGGGAGGCTGAGGTCAGTGGATTGCCTGAGCCTGCGGGTTCGAGACCCGCCTGGGCAGCGAGACCTCATCTCTACAATAAATCAAAAAATCAGCCGGGCGTGGTAGCACATGCCTATAATTCCGGCTACTCCGAAGGCTGAGGCGGAAGGATCGCCGGAGCCCAGCAGGTCGAGGCTGCGGTGGCTGGGAGCGGCCACTGCACTCCAGTATGGGCGACAGAGTGAGACTCCAACTCAAAAAAAAAAAGCAGCGAAAAAGGGTTGGACATTGCAGGATTAAACATTGCCTTAAGATTCACTTTGATTGCTGATTGTGCACTAGAGCTCATGTAATTATGCAATCCGTAATAAACTATTTTGAGAAAGATACAAATGGCAAGAAATCAGGATCAAGCAGAAAAAATTGTTTTAAATCCTATCCTAAGATATTTTACTGTGGGGTCAATATAATTCCTTCCGGTATTCTGTATACTTTCATCTTTAGGGAATGACAGTAATAATTTTTGGGTCATCTTGATAACCCTTGTTCTTTAAAAATGATCTTAGTTTGCTGAGCCTGCTGCCAGTTCCTAAATAATGTGTATCTGAAGTGTGACTTTATGGAAACTCATTTTAAGATACATACTGATATTGTATGCTCTAAAATATGATAGGCTTAAGATTCAACTCCTTTGTTTCTGAACTCTGAGTTTTGCAGTTTTTTTTAAACCTTCATATTTGTAGTCAAGATCACCATTATTTCAAAGATTGATATCACTCTAGGTCTGTGCGTATATTGAAGGATATATGTATTGTCATGGAACAAATGATCATGCTAAAGTATCGTACAGTAATCCTATAGAAATTTTAACACAGTTTTGATGTCTTATATGCAATAGTAGAGTGAACTTTATTCTGCAAACATTCTTATGATAAATGGGATATAAATTCCAAATTAAAGTGAAATTATTCATAGAGCAATTTAATACAACTTGTTTTAAAGAAAAAGCGTGATGGAATTTGGGAATCATGAATGTAATAGGTGGTCTTTAAAACTTCAAATTGGATAAACTGAGATTTTATTTACTTAGGAAAATTATTTAATGAAATGCAAAGATTTGTAAATGATGATCCTGAAAGTTGGTTGAATGCCATTTCAATTTGGAAAAAGCTTCTTGAACTTGATGCAAAAAAGGAAAGACTGTCTCAAAGAGATGCTGACCCACTAAAAAGAAAAGTGGGAGAAAATGAAATCATCGTTGCTAAGAAATTAAAAATAGAACAAACGCAAAAGATAGAAGAGAACAAGGTCTGCCAGCTGGACAAACAAATAGAAGAAGAAACTCAGGAGCAAAGAGATTTTATCACTAAAAGAGAAAAACTTCAGGGAGAAGAACCTCGGGAGGATGTAGAGAAGACAACTGATACTTCTCACCAGCACGACGTAACTTTCAGGGTTTCATGTCGCTGTAGTGGAGCAGTTGGAAAGGCCTTCACTGCACAGGTATGCTTCCCTCCCAAAGTGGGGTATCCTTTTCTAAAAGAAGTGATTCCTCTTTGAGTTTAAAATGAGATGCAAACCCTTCACAGAACAAATAACTAGGCCCAGACAATTAGGCCTAAATGCATATAAGCACATATCTTTAGAAATGCGTTTTCCTTTTTAATATCACCTCACATGCTTAAGAGGTATGGTATGCTGTTGCATGTAATGACTTTCTTTTTTTTTTGCCTAAAATTTCCTTAAACTCACAGAGGTCACTGCCTTTGGAAATCCTGATAACATAGTCCTGAGCTTTTGGTCTGGGCTTAATGAGTAGCCACTCTGTACCTAGGCCCTGTATATGGGATTGCCACTGGGACCTAGACTACGGATACACAGATGCACATGAGGTCTCAACAACTAGGGAAGAATGAGCACCACAGTTTCCATCACAAAACCTTATCAGTTGTCCTTACAGAATTCAGTGATCTAAAGGGTATTGGTTGGGTCCTGTAGTCAACCTTAAAATCAGACAAACCTTAAAGACTGAGTCTGAGCTGGGCTCGGTGGCTCAGCCTGTAATCCTGCGCCTTTGGGAGGTTGAGGTGAGTGGATTGCCTGAGCCCGCGGGTTCGAGACCCACCT